>NC_025866.1:471282-477624 GCF_000755165.1 Leishmania panamensis | reverse complement strand
GGAGGTCGGGTGCTATCGTGAGATGGCGATGAAGTCCCTGGTAGAGCGTGAAGGACGCGCAAACGTGTGCGAGCGCTGCAGCGGTGTGGTGTACACCAATTCCCTACGCCCCGCCGACCCATCGAGCTCCATTGGCCGTAGCACGGCAGCAGACGTGACCACTGGACAAGAGGTGGATGAACTCGCGGACTCGCTTGTAGTCGCGTGCGGAATGCTCGCCAAGTTGATGCAGGCAAATGCAGAGCTACGCGAGTTCTATGATACGGCGCGCGGGGTACAGGATGCTGTGGAACGTCGCGAGGCAGAGCTCAACGCCGAGAACCTGTCGCTTCGAGAGCGTCTTGCCATGCTGGAGGATATTGTGCTGCAAGAAGACCTGGAGGAGGTAAAGGAGGATAGCCTGCTGGGCGACGCTGATGCCAAGGGAATGCTTAACAGCAGCAAGCCACCGAAGCAGGCTAGGCCTTCCCGGGAGAGACCGGAGCTCTCGCGTGCCGTGGGAGGACCACTTTCGGCGGTGACGCAGACCACCGCCTTACCAGCTCTCGAGCAGTGTACAGGTGATAGAGCGAGTCGCGCTGGGGCAGTCAATGACAGCGCCACAGGAGGCTCCTCTTCGCAGCGATCCACTGTCTCATCGACCGATGTTGGGCGACCTGCTACGGTGGTGAATGCGCGTTGTGAGCCCAGTAAGCGCGCCTCAACATCACCATCCACACGCAGCGCGGCACGTGTAAGTGCACCTCACAACGGCGCGGTGGCGTCGCCTGTGCGCACGATAGCCCTTGGCCCATCCCCCACGGTAGAGCAGCTCTCTAGCGTTCTGCATGGCCTGCCAAGTGGCATCCCTGCATTGGGTGACGCTTCTGAGGCCTTGCTGATGCGCCGTGCCGACCGTGCGTCCTTGAGGAAGCGTGCGACGGAGGATAAGGACGGACGACAAGAGCATGGTCGGAAAAAGACAAGGAAGAAGCGCAGTGGTGGCTTGGCGAGGCGACTCACGGAGTACGAGGCGCGGTACCGGATGCCGCACACCACTGAAACGTACGCTGACTACTACCAGCAACCGGTTCGCAGCAAGAGTGTAGCGGTTGTGGTTCCTGGTGTTCCTGCGATCCGAGCGTCGGAGACTGCCTCGATGCAGGTGACGGCTGCGTTGCAGGACATGAGGATAACGGTGTCAAAGCTGCCCAAGGCGGTGGTACGAGAGTACGTGCCCGCCTCTCTTTTGCGGCCCGGTATGTTCGGGTCTTTGGCGTTCGGCGGTGAAGATGCCGCAAAAATGCGGTTTGAGCAGAACCGTTGCGCCCGAGAGGCACGTCTGCGCGAGTCGAAGCAGCGCCAGCAGGAGTTGTACCGGAAGGTGCACCTGGCCGTTCACGGGCTTCGATCTGAGGACCAAGCAAGCGTCGGCGTTGCTCACTCGTCGTCGTCGGCCTCTTCTTTAGAGACCGAGACGCCACAGCAGGCAAACAGGACAAGCGATTACACTAGCAATCCCGGTGAGCGAGAGACGGAAAGCTGCCGAAGCGGTCTTGTGTATCCAATTTGTGCGCCGACGTCTTCCTGCGCGCCCCTGGCGGTCAAACGTGCTGGCACCGCTCCGTACTGTGAGCCGAGTGTGCGCCAGAGCCCATCCGCCTCCTTTGCCAGCATGACACGCCTTATGGAGTACGTGAAGCACAACAAGTAAAGCAGGAGCAACCGTGTGGTACGTCTCTCGGTGTTGAGCAGCCCCATGCGCTGTGGGCTGCTCTATTGCCTGTCCCTACGACGCCGGGCAGCACGGCGCTGGTGGACATTGTGCTGTACGATCCCGTAGCAGACGCGTGGCGCTTTCGCAGCGAGCTGTTTCACACCGCCTCGCAGTGCTGCTGGCTGTAGACGCGCGGGGATGTGCGCTGGTGGTGATGGGTATACGCATGTGTAGCTGTGTGGTAGCGTGTGCGTGTGTGTGTTTCTCCACTTCTACCGAATTGCCGCCATCTGCGTGTTGTTTGGTCTCCAGGCGTATGGGAAGGGGTGGGGAGTGGCGGAGCTGCAGCACCCCTGCACCCACACCGAGGCCCCTCCACATACACACGCACACACGCACGCTCCTCTCTGCGACGGCGGCGAGGGGTGGAGAGAGGAGCGGCGCGCCACGCCCACCTGCGACACGCGTGCGGGTGCGGGTCTGCGCGCACACACGCTCTCGCCTCTCGTTCTTCCCGTGCGCCGCGCCACTGTGTTGCTGCCGAGACTCTGCGGAGGAGGGCGGACGACGGTCAGGGGCGCGGCGCCCTGTGTCGCCTGCTCCGCCGCTCTCCCTATGCTGCGCTGCTGCTCCACTTCTCCCTCCGCTGCCGGCGTGTCGTGTCACAGAGCTTCCCCCTCTCATCTCTCTCCCTCTCTACCTCCCCCCCTTCTTCGCCCGCCCCCCCCCCTTTCATGCCTCCCCTCTCTCACCACAAACACACACTCACGCGCGGCAGCATGAACGACGTTGCTGTGCGAAGATTCTACTCGCTCTCGCCCTCTCCCACTCACCCACTATTCCTACGCCACCTTCTCTGCCGTGCACCGCTGCCCCACCTCTCTCCGCGTGCTGCTGTGACTCTGCGACAATGGAGTTGAATATCCCCCTGTTACTCTACGCGGTCGTCCAGTTCGTCGCGTTTATCTTTGTACTGGTGGCGACGCCGATCGGCATTTTTCGCGTCACTAAGAATCACACCATCGCTCACGGAGTTATTTCCTTGTGGGGAGCCAAGGTCGATACCGGTAATTCAACATTATTCGATCCCATAAGCGATTTCTGGTCTGAGTGTCCCGGCCACCTGCTTCGTTTCCGCCTTGCTGAGGCATTCGCTATCATCTCCATCTTTGTGTACGGCGCAGCGTTTGTCCTGGGCGTCATCATGCTGTTCTGCGGCTCCATCTTACGCTGGATATGCCTGGGGCTCAACATTGTGGGTGCCATCACCGTGTGCATTGTCTGGGCTACCATGGTGAGGAGCTATTTTAATGATGACGGTAAAGAATGTCCAGCTCTCCAGAGTGTTACGGTGTATGGTGCCGGCTTTGCACTCTTCGTGGCAGCGTGGGTGCTGGATGTTATTAACATCTTCATCTTGTTGCTGTCAATCTGCACTACGGTTACCACTGAAAGTGGCCAGGTGAAGCAAACGGAGGTAAAACTATAGATAGTAACGAAGAATTATTGGATGGCGACGGCGGGACAGCCCCAGTGCGAGGCCCCCGTGGAGGCGCCGGCGGAGCTGATGTCGGCGCGAAGGCGAGGGACAGCGAGTGCTGATTCGTGGCTTCCCCACGCGCCTCCCTGCTTTCGCTTTGCGCGTCTCTCTTTGTGCGGACAGCGGCCTGCGCTCTGCTGCCGTGAGCGGGTGCTTGGCGGACACAAAGCCCCGTGTCGCCTCCCCACCCCCACCGCGCCCATTCCCGTTGCTGCCGTCTCGGCAGCGTGCCGCGTCTGCTGACGCTCGCCCGCCGTACCGTTGGCGCGATGAGAACGCGAGCGACGAGAGAGATGGCGCCGCGGTCGTCGCCGGTGTAGGTGCCGGCGAGGGAGATGGGGAGACGTGGTGTCGCAGGGGCTGTGGAAGGTGTATGACGCTTCTCCTGCTGCACCTCCTCACCCTGAGGCGCTGCTCTCCGCCACGGTGTGGCCCTGTGCGTGCAGGCGCAGGCGGCAGTCCTTTCCAGGCTCTCCTTTGTCTTTCCTCCCCTCTCTCTTTTTCTTGGCGCGCACGTGCCGCCCCGCGACCTTGCCTCCTCTGTCGCCCACCTTATGCGGTGCGACTGTCCCGCTGGCCCCCACCCCTCTGTCTGCCGCGTGTGCGCACGCTGTGCCCTCGTGCCCCCTGCCTCTCCTGTGCTGCTGTCTATGCTGCGCTC
This sequence comes from Leishmania panamensis, assembly GCF_000755165.1. Classification (NCBI taxonomy): domain Eukaryota; phylum Euglenozoa; class Kinetoplastea; order Trypanosomatida; family Trypanosomatidae; genus Leishmania; species Leishmania panamensis. The sequence continues at coordinate 473,727 of NC_025866.1, read as the reverse complement.
CCTCGCGCCTCTGTCGGCGCCTCTTCAGGCCGCCGTGTGCGCCGGGCTGCCGTGCGGAGAGCCGCCGCGCCGTGCTGTGGTGCGACGCTGCTAGTGGCGACGGAGGGCGAGGCACGGCACCCAGGCGCGGTGCGGTGCCTGCAGCGGGACGGGTGGGCTCTGTGAATGCATGCGTGGTGAGGCGAGCGTGTCCGTAGGGGCGTGAGGCGTTGGAGCGAGACGTCTCGCTGCCCTGCATTCTGGACACTCCCCGCAGTCTCCGCTGGAGATGGCGGCGCGTGTGCGCGCGTCCCTCACTCTTCTGTTCCCCAACCTCTTTTCCTTGTTTCCTATTATGTCTCCCTCCCCTCCCCCGCATCTCTGTCCTCTCAGTCTTGCTTGCTGTGTTCGGCTTGCTCAGCCCGGCAGCGTCGCTGCCGCCGGTGCCACTCCATCCCTCCTCTCCGAGAGGGCGGGCAGGGGGAACGCCGAGCGTATTGCTGCGGCCAGTGCCAGGGCTGCGTTGTGTGTGCGCCTTCTGCCGTGCCGGTGCATGCCTGGATGTGTGCCCATGTGTGTGCGTGCCTTCGGGTGGCGCAGGCTCTTGCTGACCTCATTCCTCTTTCTCTGACCCCCCCCTCCCTCTCTCTCTGTCTCTGCGGCACCGCTGAAGTGGACGCAAGCTCCCGCATACGAACGCTCAAGGCTTACATGCGCTGACAGAGGCAGAGATTCTCGTGGATTGGCGCGGCGCAATGCTGAGAGGTATCGCCTGCACCTGTGTGTGCGCGGCACGCGGTACGAGTGGTGCTGCCGCCGCTCCCTCTGGTGCGGCAGCGTCTGCCTTGGGTGAGGGCTGTGTGTCTTCTGAGTGCGCGCCCGGCTGTAGCGCTGGCGACCACAGCGCATCTTACGCGCGGACGCTCCTCTGCGAGTGCAGGCCTTGGGTCTGCGGCCCGGCGCGGCCTGGACACTATCGGCGAGAGTTGCGGGACTGCATGGGGGAGAGGCGCTGGGTGGTGTGGGCCCCACGCAGCCGGCCAACGTTGTGGAAGACCGTCCTGTGGCGCTTGGCCGCCTCGTCGCGAGGATGTGGAAGGCAGTGTACAGGTTAAGAATATTTCTGCGTGGCAGGGTGGGCGACGCCGTTGTGCTCCGTTGTAGCGGTGCTGCGCCGCCGCTCTTGGTGGGTGTTGGGATGCGGGTGACGGTGAGCCTGGAGAATAACCCTGCGAGCTGAGGTGCAGCTGTGCTGTCGGGCATGTGCATGAGGGGGACCGTTACCAGGGTGAATGGCGAAGCCACCTGGGTGCTTCTTAGGGACGACGGCGAGGTGGCGCTATCTGTGACGCCTGAGCGCATTGTGGCGCTGGGGCGGCGGAGGAAGCTGCTCTACCTTGCGAGGCTGCTGGAGGTGACCCACGTCTTCACGACGAACTTGCGCGCCTACCGGCGGGAGCAGCGGGGTCCTTAGCACCCGACAGGCATCGAGACGCTCCCCAAGGCGGCGCAGACGTCGGGGTGCGGGGGTGCGCTCGCGGCGGGCGACGGGCCCTTCGTCGTGGGGTGCAAGGACGGGGAGGCGGTCGTGCGCAGGGTGCTAACAGAGATGCTGCCGGCGCCTCCCGGCACCGTCGCCTTTACAGGCAGCGCTGGCAGCGGCGCGAGTGTGCTGTGGCGCAGCGCCGTGCTGAAGGAGGGCGTGCCGCACGTGTGCGTCGACGTCCGCGCCACCGAGGACACGCTGCGCAGCGTTGCCAGGGCGCTGAGCGTGGGCAGCGTGGAGGTGTGCGGCGACGTGCTGGACTTTGTGGAGGAGGCGTGCCGGATGGCCCGCGCTACGGGGGGGGGGGCGAGACGCCGCTGGCCGTGCTGTGGCTGCGCGAGGGCAGCAGCTTGCAGCGGGTGCACAGGGACGTGGCCGCGCTGGCGTTCGACCGCCGTGTGTGCCATGTCGTGATGGAGGTGCCCACTGAGGCCTCCTGCTCCGTCTTGGCTGTCCTTGCCGCGGTTTGTTGTTTTGCACATTCCACCCTTCTCCCGCGAGCAGGCATTCGCGTACATGGGGCACATACTGGATGCGCTTGACCTGCTGTGCTTTGTGGAGACTGCGGGAACGGACGGCAAGGACTGCGGCTACCTGTACGCTGGGGTGCACCAGCGCGGGGTGGACGTGGTCGAACACACAAGTCTGAGGCTGGTATGAGCGAACCACGGACTAGTGGCGGCACTGGGGCCTCCTGGCTCGTCCACCGGCGCGGTGCTTTCACCGATGGTGTTGCTGTCGTTCGCCGATGGCGTGCATGATGGTTCTGTTGAGATGTCGGCGCTGGCGAATCCAGGTCTGCAGGAGTTTGTGCTGTGCGACGCAGTGCTGGACGCGTGGGCCTTCATGCAGCGGGTGTTCCACACCACTGCGAGGTGCGTCTTGCTGTAGCGTGTGGACGAGGCGGGCATGTGTGGGCT
>NC_025866.1:465921-469269 GCF_000755165.1 Leishmania panamensis | reverse complement strand
CAGCACTTCAGTGGGCAGACATCGCAGAGTGCTGCGATTCCCGCAGTTGTGTGGTTGGCTCCTGCCTCTCCGTGGTGGGAGAGAGACAGGGCCAGATCCGGAAGCGTTTCCGCTTGTGGCCACGGGAGTTGAGCCAGTGTGTCGCCGCGAAGAGATGCGAGGCGACCGTTCAGCTGGGCTGCTCACCACGTTGGAGCGCTGTGTGCGACGCTGGGTGGAGTAGCAGAGCTAAAAATGTTGCTTTTCCTGACGCCCGCGGCTGCTGGGCCAAAGGCGCTCTCCGTCCTCTGCGCCACTAACCGGATGACTGATGAGCTGTGCCAATGCGGTGATGTGTGAGCTCTGAGGTAGCGGAAGCGGTGACAGCACCACTGGCTGGCTCCCACTCTCCCCCTACGCTGCGCGACCTGCTGCTGGTGGGAATGTGAATGGGTCGATGAGCAATGCGCAGCTTGCAGGCACGCGTCGCGCCGTGGAGGAGGCAGTGGTATGTGCGATTCAGGCGACAGGGCTGGTTCAATGCTACTCTCAACCAAGACGAAACTGAAGCCGCCCGTCAGGTGTACGTTTGCAGGGGGCCGCTTACGACTGCAGGGCCAACATCGTCTTCCTTGGAGAACATACTGCCGGGGAGTTGCTCGCGGTATCAACTGGAAACCTGACAGTGCAGCCGCTTGAGTGTCTCTTGCGGTGACCGCGGTTCACGGCCCGGGTCACGATGACGCCGGTTCGCTAATTTTGGTTGCTGCTCAAAGGAGCAGGGCAGCCATTCTCCTATCGGCGGCGCTTTTTTGCGGCATGGCGCATCGCTGGCCGCACTGCCGGCGCCTGCCTGGGTGGGCTGGGCAAATCGTCTAGGTGGGCCATAATGAGGGCACCACGGGGCGCATCACGCCGATGACGACAAGCGGCGCGACATAAAACGTATGGGGAGCCGCGTGCGTGAGCTGGGCAACAGAGCAAGACACCACTACGGGGAGCGTGTTGGGAACACGGCCCCGCCGACGGCGTAGCTGCAGCAGGGCACCGAGCGGTACGCCGTGCATTTCAGACCCTTGTTTTGCTCTTATCTGTTGGGGTCGCGCCTCACCTTCATGCTGATGGTACTTCTTCCCTCGCTGCTTTCCACAGGGGATACTCCCACACTCATGCTGTCAAGGCAGAGCACCATGGCTGCATGGCTCACCTATCATGCGTGGTCCGGTGTGCCCAGCGCGAAGGGACATGACTAGCGCGACACGGGGAGATGAGACAGGGAGCTGGGCAGACAGGTGGTACCCCACACTCGCCTGTACGCGGGTACAACGCATACGCGTGTCTTTGGCCATGGAGGGGAGACGTTCTCCGTTCCTGTCAGCATCGCCTCGGTCTAAGCAGCACGATCGCACACACGCCCACCAGCACTCGGGTGAATTGAACCGAATCTGCTGACTCCCTGTAGTGGCCTCGGTGCAACCTTCACTCTTCCTACTTTCATGTTTCTACCCCACTTGTCCTTTCCCCCTCTCTCACAGTGGCGAAGGAGCGGGGGTATGCATACAGACGCACGCCTGGCGTACACACAGATCCCTACAGACGTGCTCTTCCGCAATCCAGGCCTTGTTTGCTCAAGGTGTCTGCCGAAATCATTTGCTAAGTTTCTCGCCTCGCACTGGTTTTTGCTAGGCAGGCGCCTTCTTGCCCTTCTCGGTCTTTCTGTCATTCCATTGTGCAGGTTCCACTACCAGACTTTGCCTAGGTACCGTCCACTCGCGTGGTCAAGAAGAAAGCCGATAGAGAGAGAGAGAGAGCAGGAAGGGTTTTCGGCACACAGTGACGCGCAGCTTTTACACCTCTTCACTGGGGAAGCGAGATAGGGGCAACAGCGCCGTGTGCGAAGCAGCTGAGTGAGAGGAAGGAGTGCAGCAGTAATACGCTGTCGCACACACATAGCGTGGACGCGCTGCCTCGTACCAACTCGCTCTCGCTTTCCACCCATACGCCTCGCACTTCTATACAGTCAGTGTCAGCGTGTGGGTGGGTGCGTATCATTGTGGTTGCCGTTTTGGCTTGTGTCCATCTCCTCTGCAAAACCCGCCTGCCTTTGCGCATTGTTCGCTCCTTCTATTCTTTCGGCTGGCGTGTACCCGATTTTTCACCTCTCGGTGTGCTGACGATTGCGAGTCCTCTCCATTCTCCTCACGTTCTTTTCTTTCCTTATCAGCGAAAGAAGGAAAGCCGATCAGCGCTGCACGCACAGATGAAGGGGAATCAAAGTAGGTCGGGTAGCTGCACAGCGTCCTCGTCGAATGTGGCAAAGTCATCAGATGGTGGGACGGCGTTGGCGCAGGCACTGCGCGAGGTGGTGCAGCATGGTCGCACTTTTTTCAGGGCGCAGTACCTGTATGTGCGCCGTCGCGTGACGGTTATCGGCAAGTTTATTCACATTACAGTGCGCTCCCTTTACTTCCCTGATGAGTTCTCCTTTTATCTCGACACTGTTGTACGATTCTTGTTCAGCGTGTACTACATCCCTTTCCTTGCGATGGTCTTCGCGCTGACGCACGCGGCGATCGAGCGGATTGTCTGGGTACTTGTGATCCCGGTGACGCAGGAGATGGAGCGGCGCCCATTCAGCACTTCGTGCGTGCCAACGCTCGTGTACGGGCTTGGCTCCATCGCATCCCACATGACACCGTTTGCCACCCTGGCAGTAACAGTCGCCACCGCTGGGCACAAGGTCATGAATTGTGTTGCGGAGGCCATGGTAGACGCCTACACAACGCAGCGTGACATGGACTATCCTCTCCTCCGTGCTCGCCTGCGCTTCACCGTGAAGAAAAAGTCACGAGTGGTCATCTGCGGAGTCGTCTCGGCGAGTATTGCCGTCGCGTGGGTGCTTCTCTGCCACACAAACGCCTTTGTGGAATGGTCCGGCCGCGAGCCGTGGGCCACTGCGGCCGCGTGGACGGTGTTTGTGATACAAATTTGCTTTGTGCTGACGACAATGCTGCGGGAGGTGCCGCTGGAAAATAAGGCGCTGAAGGGCCGTCGTATCTTTGGGCTCCGTGACCGGCGATGCCACGAGGAGCCGACGCAGCTCCGCAACGACATGGAGATGCTGCCCGCAGCGGATTCACAACCGCTTCTGCAGCCGGTAGAGAGCACCTCCTTGTCTCAAAGTAGCAGCATGTCAGTGAGTTCTCCGCTGCTGGTACGCCGTAGCGCTGGCAGCGGCAGTAGGTGGACCGCCAGTGGAGGGAGCGGAGACTCGCCACCACACCACTCTCCCTCTGACGCCAACTCCCTCGCCACAGCGCAGGCGTCGACGCCCGCCATGGCGGAGAACGTGCCCAACCTCCTTGGTCC
>NC_025866.1:418421-460921 GCF_000755165.1 Leishmania panamensis | reverse complement strand
CGCCTCGCGAAACAGCTCGCGCACCCGCTGCGCGCCGACACCGACGTACACTTCCTCAAACTCGCTGCCCGAGCAGCTGACAAATGGCACCATGGCCTCGCCAGCTACCGCCTTGGCCAGCAGCGTCTTGCCGACACCAGGTGGGCCATCGAGCAGCACACCCTTCGGCAGCTTCGCACCAAGCGCCTGATACCGCTCCGGCTGCTTGAGGAAGTCTATCACCTCCACCACCTCGTGCTTTGCCTCCGTCAGCCCCGCCACGTCCTTCAGCCGCGTGCTTACCGACATTTCTCGCTTGAACGTAAACCGGCTCTTCTCCGCCTGCGCCGCCATCGTGATCATGCGGGCCGACCCGTTGAAGCCGGCGTTCACAACAGCCAGCACCGGCAGCAGACACAGCAGCAGCATCGGGATCCATGGGTAGTAGGTGCTGAACTGAATCAGCACATCCTTTTCCGGGTCACATGTCTTCTCGAACGTCGTAAAGTCGATGAAGTTGCGCACGCCAATGAACCTGCCGTTATCGTCCACGTAGACGGCGGTGTGGCTGGGCACGTCCACGACAACCGCGCTGTAGTTCGACACGTCAGCGTCAAGCCGCGCCTGGGCCGTGTACCACCGGTAGCCAATAAGCGCAGAGAGCAACATCGAGAGGACGCCAAGGTGGCGCCACGTCCGCTGCAACCGCGCCCGTGCTGCTATTTGCGCAATCAGAGCACGCTCCTGCGGCGACAATGTGTAGGCGCGCTGTACCGAATCAGTTGGAGTGCGCTGCGGCAGCATCTTCGACACAATATTCTTCGCATAAAATGCCTCAAACCCGCGCGGCACGACGCGATCCTTGGCAAAGACATCATTTACATTCGCCTCGTGTACTGGTGGCGTCGGCTGCTTCGGTGGCGAAGTCCTCCCCCCTTGGAGCTGCGGCGTCGGCTCCTTGACGCTAGCCTCCGCACCAGTACTTGACGGGCACACCGAAACCGGCGCAAGCGTTGAGACTCCCCCCTTCTCAGAGGATAGCGAAGAGGCTCCTTGTCTGTTTGGGGTGCCGGCGGCTACCACCGTGTTTGCAGCTACAGTGTCCACCCCGCTCTGCTTCGCTGCAGGTGAAACCTGCGTTCCCTCAGAAGATGCCTTCGCTGCTTCCGCCGGCTTATCAGATTGTGACGAGGAGGGCGGCAGCGCGGAAGAGGCGCAGAAGCGCACGCTGGCGTTGCCGGCAGGCAGGCCGTACGCCGCCAGCGGTTGTCTCGACAGCACCACGAGGGCCCGCGTGTAGAGCATCCCTATCGCGTCCCTTTCTCTGTGCTTGTTTCCCAGACGGCGTGCGACGATGACGGGTGCTGTGACGCCTTCCTTTTCTGCCGCCTGATGACAGCCCTACCTTGCTCGCCCCTGACACCGCAGCGAAACCACAAGGAAACACAAAACAGCTCGTGCTCGCTCTCTCTCTCTCTCTCTCTGGGTGGCAGAGAGAGGCGAGTACACGAAAAGTATATGCAAGGAGCACGGACTGAGAAACAGAGGGAAAAAAGACAGGAGCAGACACGGAAAACGAAAGCAAGAGACCAGCAGCCTGAAAGCGACTATACCGCTGAGCAGATACGCTCTACTCCTCCGACTGCGATTGCACGACAAGCATATCCGTATAGCAATGAAGGAGGAGGAGAGAGAGAAGAAGCGGTCGAAGCAATGCGCCAACAAGGCGAGACGCATGAACGCACAGAGGAGAGGTGGCACGAGTTGGCATAACCTGCAGAATGGCATGTGCGACAGGCATTGCGTCACGATGTGGCATGCAACCTCGCTTTAGGGAGGCAGCTGATGTGTGTGTCTACACACCAAAGTGTGGACACAAAAAGGTGCACACGCGGACGGAGAGGCGCAGGAGTCACTTGACCCAACGCCGAGGGCGATTTGTGGAGGATGTGGGGGGTAAGACAGCTGAAATGGGAAATTACGTTGCGGTGATGTCGCTCTCACGACAGCAACGTCACATAGCTGTCGCTACGCTGAGACCATTCTTCGTTACTTTATAACGTCTGTTTTGTCTTCTTCCTTTCGCATAGGCGAACGTGCTGACCAGTGGCACTGCTGATAAGAGCATCGATACACGCAGCGAACTGGGTACGTGTCTCTCTTTCTCTCTTGGTGGGTGTCAGCATCACTATTTTCTGCTCAAGCAGTGCCATATACCTCCTCCTTGCGACTGACACTCGTACTGCCTTATACGTGTCTTTTTCCCCCTCCCTACCTCTTCCTCGCAGCAAGGCAACAACACAAGGGATGCTTGCACCCTCACCGCCTCTCTTGCGATGTGTGAAGTTTATCTTTTCCCTCAACAATCGCGTTCAGGCGCGGAAGTAATGACAGGGGACACGCCGCCGTGCAGATGGTCTCCAGGGTCTAGTACGCCCACTTAGTGTGGGGAAGCCAGTCAGCTCCCCCGTATCCCTGCCAATGCCACGCCCCCTCCCGTGGTGACGGGGCCAACCACCTACGACGCAGGGGAGGTCAGAGCGATGTATCGCTGCGGATGTCAGCGGTCAGGTCCTGGGTGGCGCTGCGGTGGAGCGACCTGCGACACCGAGCACGTTGGCACTACTCATGTGATGGGCGGGGAGTCAGTGTGGCTCGAGCGTATCCCGCCCGACCCTCGCTGCCTCCTGGTGAGGGGTGCCCGCGTGCCACCCCGAGTCGGATGCGCCGCGTGGAGACCTGCGCAGCGGGTGGTGGGTAGGGCTTGCGGTAGAGGCCGTGCCCGGATGACTGAATCGGCACACTGTTCTACCGCGTCTCTCCCGCTGCCCCGCGCCACGCGATGAGCCTGTGACAGGGCGTGAGGTCGAGTCGAGTTCAGCTCATGTCCTCCGGTGGAGGGGGCATGATGGAAAATACAGTGTCCATATCGGTGCGGTCACATTGTGTGAATCTAATACGCGAAGGCAGAACGAGTACGATAGTGCCTGAATCTCATCGCTGGCGCAGATTTGCTGCCAAGCGCATCGCTCTCGCGTGGGACCATCTCGTTATGACACAGCAGGCCGCGATGACATTCTCTGGGGTGCCTATCGCCCTCCGGACTTTGTGGAACGCACTGCACATGGCGGGAGAGCACTCGTCTGCGTTCCTGAGCGGCCCACTGCAGAAACAGAACCACAGCAACGTTCCACAAGCCCTTCGGCACACAACAGGTACTACACCGCGCGGCACAGCGTCTCTGCAGAGAGCTCTACAAGAAGCGAGTAGCCCGCTATTGCCCCATCCGGGTTTACCGCTGCGGACTCAAAAGACGCGCGCAGAAGCGCGGGGCAGAAGAAGCCTTCTGTAACCTGAAAGGAACTTCCAATGGTCTATGTTAGGCAAGCTGCGTGGGTCATGAAGCCGTCATAACGAGCAATCTGGCTCCGATTCCAGCACTTCACGTTTTGTCCCACCAGCAAGCTCGTACCATCAACAGCATCCCTCAGGCAGCCCAACTGAGGCGGGTACATGACGACAACTCCAAAGGCCATCATCCTTTACTCCGACGAGAGCTGTAACTCCACATGAAGTGCCGCAGGAATAAGAGTCAGCACTTCTCCACAACAGAGGCGGTCGAAATACGCACCCTTGTAGTGGATGTGGAATGCGAAGTTGAGGTCAAGAGGTTCGTATACTGTGTAGCACTACCAGTACGTCTCCGCTGACCCTGAAGTCGACAGGTCTACGATGTACGGCTGGAGGTGCAGAGTTGCCGCCACTTCTGGTGCGAATACACTTCCCCTGGTCTGCACAGAGACGTTGGCCGCGCCTATAGACAGCTCTGTGTACACCTTGAGTGGAGAGAAAGAGGGGCCCTGACCTGCCCATCAACACGACCAACAGCTGTTTCGTAGTGAAGACACTCGAGTCATCGATGGTCCGTGCCCTGACACCCCGAGCAAAAGCAAACGTGGTGGATACATCTGCTGGCGAAGGCGTCTGGAAAAATCGGAGACAGTGTTCCTTTGTGGTTCAGCCTCTCCCACCCATCCATTTTAAGCCTGATGTCAGGCGTAAGAGGCTCATACGTGACCTCCGCCCTGACAACGACAAATGCGAGAGACTTGACAAGATTATTGAGGGGGGTGACAGGCATGGGCACAAAGCACACCTTGACGTTGTCGTTGACGTTCTCTTTGGAGTCCAGAGCGGCGGAGGAGAAGTATATGATGGTCACTTTTCCATCATGGAGGGGGTCGCCCGGCTTCAGAAGCGCGTCATGCGGCATGTGGCGGTGCTGTGCCTGGTTGTCGACGATGATCGTTGCTGCGTAGCCGATTGTCTTGGTGAAGAATTCATACAGGTACTGACCATCACGCAGTGGCTGTGCAGCACCTCGAAAAGTAAGCGCTTGAATGAGATCAGAGGCAAGGGACGAGACTGCTTCAGCGTTTACAGAAGAGACAAAAGAGGTGGACGCTGTGATGGCCACCGCTCCTCCCCCTAGTCCCATCATCGGCTGTTTCACCGCACCCAACAACAGGAGAAACGTGATCCCGCTCACCTTGAACTTGGTCACTGAAGAGGGAAAGAGAGGGGTGGATGGAGAGCGAAGAAAAGGGGGAACAGAAGCAATAGCAATGCGCAGTGCCATGGAGAAAACAATAGAACAAGACACTCACGAATCCCTCCCCCTCCCCTCCTGTGGAGCCAGCATCCCACAACACGACATTGCAGACATACAAGTAAAGAGGCACCAGCAGAGTGGCAGGTAGAACGAGATCGTCGCTGAAGATGAGAGGGAGAGCAGCACGATAACGTGGACAGGGAAAGAGGAAAGGGAAAGCAGAGAGAAGAGTAAATTCAAGAGAGAGGGGAGGCGTAAGCGTGGCCACACGCACACGAGGACACAATAGACGAGAGGGCGAAAAGGGAAGACAAAAGAGAAACGCAAGAGCAGCAAACACAAAGAGAGAAGGCAGAAAGTCCCCAAGACCTCACGGCTGTTTGTACAGCTTGCTTACCTAGGTCTCACCTATGTGCGATAGAAGGAATAAAGCTTAACTATATAAAAAATCACGAGCCGGAGGGACTCTGGTGCCGCAGCGATCGAGGAGAGGAGTCGAGGGAGAGCAGAGCATGAGACATTCGATTAACTTTCCACCCCGCTGATAGTAAGCGTGCTATGCAATGATATGCTCGCACGTCAAGCAGGATAAGTCCTCCGCAAGCTGTGTTCCAAGAAACAGTAATCGGCGCGCGCAAAAGTGAGGGCGGAAGCTGCGTGCTAAGCCTTACATCCGCGCATGGATAAGAAACTGCATTCAAAACAGGATATTAGCCTGACTAGCTTGTACGTATCGACTTACGACATCCGTGAGAGGTTTCTCTCACCTCCTTCACCCTATTGGGCTCCGTCCGATCGAGCTTTAGAAGGAAGGGTATCCTCTCACTCATAGGCCACAAAAAAAAAACGTGCATTTCTGAAAAACAAATGGTGTATATGCTACAGGCACGTGAGCTAGACCCCCTCCCCCCTTACGCGCATGCTGCTCACAAGCGATGAACATTGCGGGCCTACTGCAGCGCAGCAGAGGAGGAAACGCAAGCAGATGAGTGCCTTCAGGGTATCGGTGCCGCTCGTCGAGGAAGGCCAACAGTAGAGAGCATCCCTCTTCACATCCGAAACTAAGAGAGAAAGGGGTGATAACAACACCAGAATCTATACACGTATGTATATGTATGCATCGAAGCACGTAAGTGTAGTAACAGACAAGGTGTTTTTCCTCTCCCGCTCAAGCGCCAACCGTCAGCCGAGAGGCTCAACTGCTCCCCCAAACCGATATGTAAGAGCAGAAGGAGGGAAAGAGGAGAGAGTTCACCGCGTACATTCCACACATGTGTAGGAGTTTCACACCTTCGTGAATAAATGTATATAGAGGCATACGTATATGCCTGTCTCTCTCTCTGTGTGTGTGTGTGCTTGAATGGGCGAGTGTAGCCGTGATGGGTGATAGGGGAGAGAAGAGTGCGCGGCGCCTAGCGTGGCGGGTGTATGAGAGGGAGGAGAAAATGGAAGTGGGATAGTGGCAAACTCCAGATACACAAAAAAGTGCAGGAGTACAACATGTGCGGGGCGAAGGGGGGCATGGGGTGATATACCGGCAGCAACGTAGTACATGCGCACATGCAAATACACATGGAACAATGGTGAGCAGGAAAAGTAACACCCACAGCACCTCCCAAAGGGGTACTTGCGAGGGGCGTAAGGAATGATTGAAGGAAGAGGGACGTATCTGTGAGGATCGACAAGGACAAATCACCACCAGGCGAAAGAAAAGGAGACGGCACCAACAGAAGAGACTCGGAAGGGCACTGATTGGACACAACAAGTGAGCTGCACGGAAGAGAGCGTGCATCAAGATGATGAAGAGCATGATGTCCTGAGAGGGCCGTCGCAAAGTGCCAGAAGAAATGTCCTGAGTGCGCTATGTTTGACTTCCTTGGGCGTGCTTGTTTTCGCTGTTGGGGTTACACGCGCCGAACTATTTGCACTAACGCACCGGTGTTTAAAACAGCTACTTCTACGGAAAGTGGAGAGAGTTTTCCGCCACATGGTGGAATTGGGCGAGTGGTGAGCACCTCAAGACGGTGCTGATGTTCGTGCAGCCTGATCTTCTGGCGTACTTTTCATTCCCTCTCACTGCTCCTAGCGGAGTGCATCCACGCGACGAGTGACAGCTAGAGGCAGATAGGGGGGATCATGGAGAGGTGTCGAACGCGACCACAGGTGCCACGATACACACAGCACGCAAAAGCACAACAACGTGCGACAAGAAATGCAGCAGAGCAGAAAGCAAAAGGGGGCAAACTGGGGTGGGTCCAGACACACACACACACACACCTCGGAGCGTCATGTGTTCCCGAGGCTCATCTTCCCTCTCACCCTTGACTTCAACTTGGACACGCTACGAAGCTTGTAGTTGTTTCGTACGAGGAAAGAGGAGTTCGCTCACCCATCCCGCCGCCACAGTGACACATCCCAGCCCAGTCCCCCCCCCTTCCCTTTGCTTCTACTGCTGTTATCCTCACATTGAGTTTCGTCCTTTTTCCGTGTCACCGCCTTGTCCCTCTTCGTCTGCGCCCAGACGAGAGGTTCGGGGCACCAGACTAAGGAGGGGCGGCAGTAAGAAGATCTTCCGCTTGACCGTCACGCCTTCGCTGCAGCTGCTACAGCCGGGGGTGTGTCGGGGGTCGCCTTGAGACTGGACTCCACGTACGCTATCTGAAGATCCAACATGCTTGACGGTGCGTAGAAGCGGCGCAGCAGCTCCACCGCCTTGTCCACATGAGACTTCTTTTCCGCAGGGCTAAGGGCGAGGAAAGCGAGACGGGTGTGCTCGTTGATGAGTTCCACCCTATTCTCGTTCTTGTGTATTTTTATGTCGAGCTGTAGAGCCTCTCGTAAGTGCTGCACGCACTTGTCTCGCTGCTTCAGGTGGAAGTAGGCCTGGGCGAGAGCGTCGTGCGTCTTGATGAGCATCCACTGCGGTGGGTGTGGCGGGGGACAAATGTACCGCATTATAATTTCGTAGCTCTGCAGCAGCACTGTGACGGCTGTGGCGTAGTCGCCCTCTCGCACAAGGCGGCGCCCCTTCTGATAGTAGTCGGACGCCTGGATGTACTTCTCCTTCTCCGCCGTCAGCACCGGCTCATCCACCTGGTTGCGGCATGACTGACAACTGCAGAAAAAGCCGTAGCATTCGCGCAGGGTGTGCAGTCGGTGGCGCATGCTGTGGAAAGAAAAGCGCGATATGCCACCATACGACACTGTCAACTCCTCGCCCTCCATAGCTCGGCGAATGACACGAACGATGAGCCGGGCACACGAGCCTTGCGGGTTGCCCTCAAAGGACATGTAGCAGTTGGGGTCGCAGGCGTGGTTGAATAGAGCGCCAACGGCGTACACCGCTTTGCCCAGGCGCGCCACGGTCGTGTTGGTCTGCAGAAGCATCGAGCTGTTGGCTGCGGAAGCCGACGTAGTGGTCTGCATCGTGCATGTCACGTCGACCGCGTTGAGAAGAATCTGCCGCTGTGCCTTGCGTAGCTGCTCTGCTTCAGGCTCTGTCAGCGCCCCCACGTAGAAGCCAATCGCCGCGACGATTGACTCACAGCCACCGACGGCCGCGTTCGGCTGCAGCTCGCGGCTGAAGCTGCCCTCTAGGGTGCGAATGTGATTAACTCCAAAGTCGTTCCCCGTCACAGGGTCCAATTCGGGGGAAGCGGAGAGCTCTGCGAGGTCTGGGTAAGCGCGCATGCCAAGAATCATGCGGTACGCCAGCAGTGCATCATTCGGACAGCAGAGGAAGAAAGGATGCTGACTCTCCTGCTGACCGTAGTGCTCCCAAGCAGCTTTTGCGCATGACGGGCTGCAGAAGAAGCCGCGTGACTTGACGTGATGCTGCCGGTACTCGTCACCGTGATACAGACAAGTGCTGCGCTGCAGACAGTACGAGCACACCGATAGCAGTGCCTCGGTGCGGGCCACGATGGCATACGGGGTCTCTTCTAGCACAGACCCCTCCGTCAGTTGACTGACCGCTACAAGACCGCGTCCCTTAGCAGACCGTTCGATGCGCACCTCTCCGTTCACACGCGCGCGCGGAGGCAGGCACGTTGCGGCCATACCGCCTGCGGTCTCGCCAAACACTTTCGCCATTGCTTCAGGGGAGTTGGCGGCATCGCTCGACTCCTGCTTCGAGGCCTCCATATCCTTCTGGCCCAGCTCTTCCAAACCAAGCTCCACAAGGGCGCGGCCACGGCGCTGCATCGCCTTCCAGTAGGTCGGCTGGTACTGTACCGCGCGATCCGCGTCGACACAGGCGTCGGCGTAGCGATGTTCGTCGAAGAATACGGTGCTACGGTTATTGAGTAACACCGCCAGCGTCTCTGGTGCCTCAGCGCACAGGAGCCCATTTGTATAAGACAAGACTGCCTGCTGGTGCTGCCGCCTCTTATACTCAGTGTTACCCTTCTCCTTCCACTTGAGCGCCATTGCCTCGTCAAGGCCAGAGACTCGTCTGGCTGTTTCAAAGAACTCGTCAAGGCGTACAAATACATCGGACTTTCTTTCTTTCAACAGCATGAGAAGTTCCCCTATGGGAAGCTCGCCGCCGTTGGCTGGGAAATCCTCCTGCAGAGCCTGCAGAAAAGGATACATGTCGCCCGAATTCTGGTCCGTCATTGGCGCTTTTGACTCGGCTCCGTCTGCGCCAGGCACTGACGCAGCAGTGAGAGCATTCGAAAACGACATGGGGACACGTCGATGCGGCGTGCTCCACGCTAAGGATGGAGAATCGTAATGGTAGTAGCGTTGCTTCGTCGTTATTCGCTCTGCGTGTTTCACTGAGTTACTCAATTCGTGGTACGCGGGGAGAGGGGGAGGGGCGTGGGCTGAGGCGCTGCTCAAGCAGGGAACAAAGTAGAGACGCAAAAGATAGTAAAAGAAGCACACACACACACACACACACACACGGGCCTCTAACCTACAGAGTGAGCCGAAACCTAAACCACAACGAAGGGAGAACACCACAGACGCGTAGCAGTGAATGGGATCAGAGAGGGATGGGAGGAGCACACCGACGTACACCGATTGAGAGAGACACGTGCGAAGGAATAGAGTCACAACGTTGTGAGGAATAAAACACAAAAACCGACTTCCTCAGTGTCGCAAGCGAGTAGAGAGCCACAGTTGCCGCTGTTGTCGATCAATGTGTTCTTGTTTCCCTATTTTGCTGTGGCTTTCTAAGTATCACAGCATGCGTACGTGTGCGCACTGAGTCCCTTTTCTTTGGGTTCCGGATCTCTGGCACACACCCGGTTCGTGGAAAGGGGGGGGGTAGCAACAGCGGGATGCCAAACGAGAAGAAACACCAAGAGAAAAGCAAGACTGAAGAGAAACAGAAGAGTGCCAAAGAAATAATGAGAGAAAAAGAGGAAGAAGATGGAGCCACTCAAAGTAGAATGCATGAAGAATTGAAACACCTCGAGGTCCGATGCGGCGGCTTTGTAACGTGTTGCCACAAACACCTCACTTCGCAGGCAATGTGCCTGCGTGTCTCTCAGCTAGCCATGGCCAGTTGTGCTCTTTTCAGCAAACTCGCTTTCTTGTTTCGCCATTCCATTACCGCCACCTCCTCCCAGCCAAGTGCCTCGTGATTTAGAACAAAAATAGAGGGGTGAAATATGGGCTGCACAGTTGCACGCTTCCAAGACAGAAGAACGACACGCGCACTGTAAGAGAGACCTCGCACACGCACCTTCTGTGTTAAGAGCGGCTGATGTAACGGTACACGATGAGATGCACCCGCAGGTATTCGTTTAGGGTTTTCGTGGGCACCTCTGTGCGTACTCTACTCTGCTCGCATGAACATGAAGTTCCATTGCTCCCACAAATGTGGAGAACAAGAAGTCTGACGGGAGAACAACACTTCTTGGAGAAGAGGAAGAGATTGGGTTAGTGTGGACCAAAGCTTCTCTAACAGAAGAGCAGAGTTGCGTCGAAAGAGAGAGGGACCTTTCATAAAGACGTATTCTACTGACAGCTCACGCTATCCCGCTGGTAGTTAGTCGCCTTTCCCCAGCTTGTCCTCCTCTCGGCCTTCGTCCTTTGACAGACCAACTTTGAGGCGCCAAGCGCGCACGCGGCGAACACAGAAACGCGCAGTCGCGCATGCAGACCCGCCTACCATGCAACAACAACAAACATATGCACGTTTGCATATTCCCCAGGATTACGACAGATGCTACGCAGGACGCCTGCATGCCGGAAAGCAAGGACGTCAATGAAACACCCAGCACTATTGTTGGGCTGCAGACATCGAAGAAAAAGGGAGTCGTGAGACAAGGCAATGGCCAACACTCCTCGCCTCGCGCTCATGGGTGTGTGTGGGACTTTGCAGATGTGCGGGCAAGCACGAATCGCTCTAGTCGCATCACCCTTTTTCTTTGGGTCATGGGGTCGTCACGAGAGGCGACGCGTGTAGTGGAAACGACCGCCTTGTAGCGGCAGCTTCTACCGGGAATGTCACCAGGCGGCGGGGATGAGGAGAGCGGTGGCGCAGAATGCTCGACGTCCAACGAGAACACGACAACACACGTTTCGACTTGGTAAACGCATTACGCATCTACCAAGTCACGTGCAGCAAAAGACAAAAAGTGACCGGCGTGGAAGGGCATCGCACTACTACCATCGTCAGCCAGTACTCCTCCTCATCCCGGTGGAAACTGTAGAGGAGGTGACGATGAGATATCCTCAGTGTTACGCCACTCCCCCCCCCAATGGCCGCTCCTCCCTCATCCTGACTGCCTTTCGCCCTCCTGAGACCCCCAACGCTCCCTTGATTTCTTTCCTTACCACGAAGTACCGCACAAAACACAAGAACAACGAGAAAAAAAGAGAGCGCCGATCGCGGCACGAGCGCGGGAGAGCAGAGAAGAGACGAACACACACACACAAAAAAAATTAAAATGAAAAATGGGGGCGATGCGCAGCACTTCAGCTACGCCTCGACTTCACCGTGCGTGCCTCCTTTTCCTCAGACCCTTCCGCTCTCGCTGGCTTCGCATCTTTCTCCTTTCTGACCCCGACAACTTGTTTGCGTCTAGTCCTCAATCGTGCCGAAATAGCGGTCGCCAAAGTCACCGAGGCCGGGCAGGATGTGCATGTTCTCATCTAAGTCGTCGTCGATGGCCGCGGTCACAATCTGAACCTTGGGGAATCGACCGAGATACTTCCTGAGGCCTGCCGGGGCGGAGATAGCGTTCAAGAAGATGATGTTCTCCTCGTTCACGCCGTACTCATTGATCAGGATCTCCGTCGCCTTGATGACGCTTCCACCGGTGGCGCACATGGGGTCTAGCAGCAGCACGCGGCGCGAGGCTACATCCTTCGGCACCTTTGTGTAGCTGAAGCGTGCATCGGGGACCTTCTCGGCGCTCGCCTCGTCGCGCTGGACAAGGATCTTTCCGATACGTACACCACGGCACATTTCACGCAGCACACGCTCCATCGACTCACCAGCGCGCATGATGGAGACGCCGATGATGCCGCGGTCGTCCGGGCGCACGCCCTTGTACACAGCACCTGTTGGCGTGATGACATTAAACGGTTTCACAGGGATCATGCACAGCGCCGCCTCGAGGATTAGGCGCATGATGCGCTCTGAGTAGAAAACAAAGTCCGTACGCGGCGTCTCCACGTTTCGAATTACAGTGAAGAGGAAGTGAAGCTGCGGCGTCTGCGGCAGCAGATGAAGGTGTCCGGGGAACATGCTCAGAATATGTGTAGGGCTCTCGCGACTCCTTGGGGAGGTACCGTGCAGGGGCGTAGCGGAGGTAACATCGTGCTGGGATGTCATCTTTTGCGTTTGAGCGTGTAATAGCTGACGAGGGAAAAAGAGAGAGAGAGAGAGAGAGCGGGAAAGAAGAGGAGCAATTGAAGTCGGGTATTCAGGCTTGTGTGTGCGTGTGGTTGTGCGTTTGGGTAGAAAGTTGATGGCGTGGCCTTTGCATGCGTTGGGAGTCAGTGTATCGCACAAAGAAGGAGGAAGGGGGGAGGGGGATGACGGAATAACATAACACAAGGGGATTCGCTTTGTTTTATATCGACCGTTAATCTGGCCAAGTGAATGAAGCAAACCAAAAGGGGGAATAAGAAGGTTAGTGAGGATGCGAAAGAGAGAGGGGGCGCCGCCGACGACCACCGATAGTTGCAAAACTATTCTGATGAAGAACAAGCAAACCAACAAGAGGGCAAAGGGGAAAGTATAACGAGGACAAGAAAGGGGAGACAGTAATGTGGTACGCATGGTGAAAGAGGGACAGACATGAAAGGGGGGAAAGGGGAAGAGGTGGTGCAGAGAGCCAGGGAGCGTGAAGAGAGGAGGGTGACTGCCGTTGCATGCACTAACGCAGGAGGGCTAGACCAACCATTAACTGTTACTGCTTGCCTTTCCACCAAAGGGAAGCCGCATGGCAACCTCCGATGCTCGAATAAATCACCTCCGCACACACACGCTCCCTTGCGCATCTCTGGTGGTGCTGGTCTAAGGACCTCTTCTTGAACTCGCTGCTGTTTTTTTGTCCTTCTCAATACAAAGTGAGCGAATGATGATACGGTTGGATAAGACAGGTGAAGCGCCAGACGAGATAGAGCAACGAGAGGCTGGTAGGGTAATGAAGACTGAAAGAGACTAAATGTTTCCTGTACATCGAAGAACGAAAGAAAGAAACATAGATGAGACTATTGATGTCCTCCCCGCCACCACGTCCCACCCGCCGCGCCAACTCTCGGACCTCAACCAAGAGACGCGCCGGACGAGAAACTGCAAAGGAGAAAGAGAGGGGAAATGGAGAGAGGAGGGGAGTACACATAAGTACATCCACAAAATGCATCTTTGTCGGCAAGCAAATAAAACAGATGTAGCCACCGCGGAGGCTCCAGAACGAGGTAGCAGCGCAGAAAAAAGGGGAGTGCCTGCCGAGGAATTTAGGCGTTAGGTGCACGGGTGGACGCTTTCGCACTTTCCCTCTCCCTTGCGTGGCATGGTATATCCTTTGTATCCCGCGCCACCTTTCCGTAGCGCCATACCATCACTTCTTGAAGCGCCCCTTCATGCAGACAAGGTGGCGGAAGTCCTCGAGACTGATGCGGCCGTCGCCGTCAAAGTCCGCCGTGCTAACCAGAACCGCCAGCTCCTCCTTGCTCAGATCGCCAAAGCCGACGCGCGCCATGATGCATGACAGAATGTCCTCCTCCACGTAGTGCGAGTTGCGGGGGTCGTAGATGCGGAACGCTTCGGCGACAGCGTCAAAGCCGCCCTCTCCAGCCCGGGCGCCTGCGTTTCCCTGCGAGCCGACGAGATACGCGTCGAGGCTAGTGTTGAACGCAGTGGTAGGTGCTGCGCCTGAACTTGGTGTGTTGTGCCCTTCTGTTGGGCCGACCTGACCGCCGCCAAGGCTGCGCTGGAGCTGCTGGAATGAGTTGATGAGGTCCCAGAGCTGATCGACATCGAGGCCTGCGCGCGTGCCGTTTGTGTATGGCCCTCCCGCACCACTGGTACCTCCTTCTCCAGAGAAAGAGCCATCAATAGGAGCTGCTTCGCCGCCGCTGCTGCTGCTGCGAGCCGCACCGATGCCACCATGCCGCGCTGCTGAGCAGGTCCTGACCGCACCGGATGCAGCTCCGCAGCCGCCTGTGGAGCCGCTGGGGTCTTCGACAAGGAACTTGTACTCCTTGGTCGTCAGCTGTGGGAAGAAGGCGGAGAGGCGCTGCTTGAGGTTTCCCATGGTGAGCAGGCCGCTGCCGTTCACATCGAGAAACTGGAAGGCGGCCTCCACGTCGTCTCGGGTGAGCTGAAAGTGCAGAAGGTCTTCGTGATCGTGCATACTTTCGTTTGAAGAGGACCGAAAGTCCAGCATTGCATCAACGCCCCTACCCCGTCCGCCACGGTGCTCGTGAGTATCAGCATCACCACCAGCACCGTGAATAAACGACGTGTCAAGGCTCAGCTCATTGCTGTGCGGCGGACCGCCGACGCTGCTGCTGATAGTGGGATCAAACTTCACGCTCCGCTGCGACCTCATGCGAACTAGCGGGGCGATGGCGGACGCCGTCGTCGTGGAGCCGTTTATCAGTGAGAGCCGAGGCGATGCCTTACTGCTGGCAGTCGGTGGTGAGCTTGATAGATCCATCCGTAAAGAAGGTGAGGAAAAGATTCGTAAGACAAAAAGGAGGAGGGGAGGCAAAGGGGATGGAGTGGAGCCTCACTCGCACCCAACAGGGGGGTATGACGAGAAATTGAGCAAGCGGTGTATGTGTGAGCGTCCCACAGAACGCAAGAAAAACGAGAAATTTGATGGTCACTGCTCTCTTCTTAATACCACAAGAGAGAAAAAAAAATAAACAAATGCGGTGCCGCGCGCCTCGCCCCACTTACGCTGCTTGTATTGAATGTCGCTGAGAGTTTTTCTTTGTTCTCTGGCCTGGGCCCTTGTCGTTGGCGCGGGTATGAATGTTGTACACGCATGCAGTCAAGGATAGTGTGCAGGTTTGCAGCTACACACACGTCGAGGGGGAGAGGGGGAAAGAGGTGAAAAGAAAGCAGCCGAGAAGACGAAATCGACTAAGTAGCTGGCTCAAGTGTCAGAAGCACTTGCGTGTATCGGAGAGAGCCTTGGCAGGGGGTGGGGGGAGGCGTGGAGGTGAATATCTGGCACACCACTTCCCCATCAAAGAAAGGTGCGTTGCAGTACGTCATGTAAACGTAGCTCATCAACGAGTGAGCACACCACTCACAAGGACTTCGTAATATTTGAGTTTTTTTTTTCCAGTGTTTGCGACGACGGCGGCAGCAGCCGACGCACTCAAGAGCTGAACGAAGGAAGAGAAGGCAACGCACGGTTGCCGTGCAATGAAGCGACCTTGAGCTCACAGCGACAGCATCTGATCAAATGAGTAAGCATTAGCCCTTTTTTCGTGTCAGAAGACCGTCTTTACCCACAGACAGCTGTTCACATTTTTCTCTGGTTCCATTTCCCTGCCTACCTCCTCTGCACTGTCTTGGCCTCTCTCCTACTCTCACTCGCTATGCCATCTAACGTCATCGGCCACGCGGGGCACATGCACGAATGAAGCGAGAGGAGTGAAGTGGTGGCACCGTCGTCGAAATCGGGGAAGAATACTAGAGAGGAGGGTCGGCAAGGAGACAAGCGAGGCAAGAAGAGGTTGTTCGCTTCATGTGTCTCATCACAGCGGCACAGCATAGATGTGCTGTGGTGAGCCGGTAGCGTTGCTTTACTTTGGGTGGTGGCTCATTTTCTGCGTCCGCCACCACCCACCATCGTTCTCTGATATATTACGCATCGTCGGCCGTTACTCGTCTGTTCTCCACCACCGTCGCTCAAGCAGCAGGTCAGGGGAACGGGGTGAAGGGAGACGGGCTGATGCAGCAACGAGACGCAAGACATGACGGAGGTAGGGGGGCTGACGTCGGAACAATCACGAACTGAGAAGAGCGACACAAAAAAAAATAGCAAGAGCAACGACACAACGCCGTTTAGCACGCGAACACGCCCGCATGCGCAGTTGCCAATGACTCCTCGGAACGTGCACAAAATACAGAGGCACACAGAAAGGCGCAAGTCGAGAAAAAAGAAAAAAGTGGCGGATAGGAGCAACAACGACATACAATAGCGCTAGTGAAGCTCATCGAGTCATCCCTGATCTCCATGTGGCCGCATACGCAAACGGTAACTCAGGTGGTGAGTGCGTACATGCTGCCTGCCACCAACCCACACATAGAGAAGAGCAAGGACACCAGCAACACTAGGTGCCTGGACACGACATCCAATAGGTAGATAATGGCTTTGCCTTATCTAGTGAGCACATATAAAAGGAGGAGGGGGGGAATATACGCACGGATGTAGAAATGGTGTTGAGTAGTGATAGGGAGAGGCCACGGAGGGAAGGAGAGAACGTGATGAGGGTGTTCAAGAGAAAGGGCCGTGGCGAATGCCCTCTCACTGTCGTCTACAGTCGCCCTCCACTCTCTCCTCTCCAACGCCGAGTTGAAAAAGACAACTTCGTGCTTCTGGCAAAAACATAACCGTCGTCGTTGTCAAAGTACACCAGAAAGGCGCCCTGCCGCCGATACACATCCGCACAGCAGACACATGTGGAAAGACGTCACGATAGGTAAGAACAACTCAGATCATCTCCCCTTTGCATTCAGTGGGACGTACAGGAGCAATATAGAAACCATTTATTCCTCTGCGCGTTGCTTCATAGTCCGATAACTTCCGCAGCACCTCCACAATCATAATGCCCAGCACCCAAAACGAAGGTGGCCCTGGAGGCAGAAGAAGAAAAGAGCAAAAAAAAAGGAACGATCAAATCAATGGCAGCAGAGGGGTCCAAAAAAAAAAAGAACATAAACGAAGGCCGCACACCAACACAGATGGAAAAACACACGAACTCAGTAAAGAGACATGTAAGTGCTTTTACCTCAACGTATCCAATACATACCCCAGTGCATGAAACTGCACTCGACTCGCGCCCTGTCACAGGCTCATCGCGTGGCGCGGGGCAGCGGGAGAGACGCGGTAGAACAGTGTGCCGATTCAGTCATCCGGGCACGGCCTCTACCGCAAGCCCTACCCACCACCCGCTGCGCAGGTCTCCACGCGGCGCATCCGACTCGGGGTGGCACGCGGGCACCCCTCACCAGGAGGCAGCGAGGGTCGGGCGGGATACGCTCGAGCCACACTGACTCCCCGCCCATCACATGAGTAGTGCCAACGTGCTCGGTGTCGCAGGTCGCTCCACCGCAGCGCCACCCAGGACCTGACCGCTGACATCCGCAGCGATACATCGCTCTGACCTCCCCTGCGTCGTAGGTGGTTGGCCCCGTCACCACGGGAGGGGGCGTGGCATTGGCAGGGATACGGGGGAGCTGACTGGCTTCCCCACACTAAGTGGGCGTACTAGACCCTGGAGACCATCTGCACGGCGGCGTCTCCCCATCCCCACCCCGTCATCTGGGGTAATGCAGAGATCACGTAAAAAAATAAGATACCTTGAGTGGGGCTCGCACTTCAGATGCACACGAGTATAGGTCGTAAGATTTACTCTTCTTTGTCCCTTTTTGGGCTTGTCCAATGCTGTGGAGAGAAGAAGAACCTCATCTTTGCATGTAGGTTGATGCCGGTGCTTGTGAATCCGTACAAAGTGGCTCTGCGTTGTCTGCTGTGCGGAGACGCGAAGGAGGAAGCCGAGATCATACTGTCATGCCGACCACCACAAGCACACTTCATGAAGGAGATCAGTTGTAGTATGGGAAAGCTGAAATGGTTGTACCCCACGGTAGTCCTTGGTAATGCTGCCTGGAGAGCAGTCAGCAGAGGGAGTGGTCGCATTGCATCTTGAATGAAAGGGCCACGTGCCTGGACTAGGAGAGTCCTCACAACCCGCCCCCATCCTCCGCCACATCATAACCTACGCCTTTTTGGGGGATGGTAAGGGGAGTCATGAGTTGCACTGCATGCAGGCTGTGAACGCAGCCCGACCGCGCAGAAGTACGATGCACACAACAGAGTGCATGAACGTGTGCGCCATTGCATCGGCAGCGTCGCTGATTTCAGCAACTCCAATGTCGGTGGCAAAAAAGAGCAAGGTAGGGGTAGCGATTGTGCGGCAGTCCATGCCCCCCCCCACAACCCTCCCGATCGTCCCCATCCCCTAAGCCTCATGCACCACGGTGGAGTAAGGGAAACAGCAGCAGAGGTGGGGAGGAGGTGAAGAGGCAGGAGACACCAGTCGCTACTCTTCGAAGGTAGTCATGCTTAAAACAACAGATTTTAAAACGGAGGAAAGCAAAAAGGAAATAAAACAATGCATAATAAAATACATAGCACCACCAGGACCTGTGCACGCAGCGTACGCCACCTGCGAAGAGAAGGAACGCGCTTTCCGTGCTTCCGACCCGCCCTTCCGCGACTGTGCCCCCTCAACAACGTTCATCATCGGAGCGCACTTTTGCTCCCCTCTTTTCATCCACACACACCGCTGCTGCTCCGCCTACGCGAGAGTTATGCTGCAACCCTCTAAGTCGCTTTCACCTTCACAACGCAATCTATCGCCTCCTTCTGCGTCTCGGCCAAGGGACGCTGAAGAACAAAGAAAGCGCATCGGTACACCAGCTGTTTCATGCTGCGTTGATTGTTCGTGTAGGTCGTGTCGATAAACGACGGCGGTCCGTTCAGCACAAAACCGATGCGTTGCGCAACGGTCAGTACCTCGCCTAGTGACAACTCAATCGACATATCGTCGGCGCTGTCGGCAAAGTGATACAGCAGGGGCCCGACATTCACCCAGTACCCACCAGGGACAAGAAGGTTGTAGATGATCTCGAGGTACTCTATGATGTTGTGGGCTGTGTCGATAAAGAAACATGTGGCTACGACCGACCACGTCTTGTGTTGGTGCGACTTCGCGTACACCTCTGTGAAGTCTCCGGCGACCATAGAGAGCTGTCCAAAGGAGAGACCCGTGTCACGTAGAGCATCGATCGCCTCGGAGGCGCACAAGTCGGGGATCTGCACCTCGGCGAACTGGTCGGCACGGTTGACTAGATTGCAGGTGCTGTCACTATAGGGGTAGATCTTGTGCTGGCACGATTCAAACACGTGGTTCTGGATATAGTGACCGGCGATCAGCATATGGTAGCTAAACTCATTTGCCTGGGCAAAGAAGCCGCGGAGGGCAAGTTCCACAGAGAGTCGGCAAAGTCCAGCCCCAGGAATCAACACTCGCACGTTCTCGCGCTCGCTTCGATTGGGGAAGCAGCGATTCAACGTATCCAGAATCGGCTTGTACACGCAGTCGCGCTCTGCCACACCCTCGGCAGACCAGTCGCGCACGAATTGGCGCAGAGTTGAGAAAACCTTGTTCATATCCAGGGGCGTCGGGGGCGGCACATCTCCCATGAGCACCGTCGTACCCTCGGGCCAGTAGCTGTCGAACAGCTCCTCACTCGCCTCGCAGATGGCGTCAAAGAAGGTGCTGTTCACTTCGATGCACTCCAGGTACTTATCGAGGATCTTGTCCAGATCGATGCACAGCAGATCGCGGTGCTGATCTTGCAGCTTGCGGAAGTTAGTGCACCGCATCTCGCGCGCAGCCAGCGCCTGGCGCTTATAATGGTGGAAGGCGCGCACGGTGCGCAGGAAGCTGATATGGTCTTCAACCATATCCGGATCAATCACCACACCAGGCGCTGGGGCGTGCGGCTGGTATAGGGGTATCGCCTGATTAATCGCGCTCTCCATGGAGTACGGAGGCGAGGATACACCTTGGTGCTCATAATCCTGGGCCTCGTTCGACATGTTGCTAATGGCGTGCGGCGTTTGCGGTGACGGTGCTGCTAAGACACCATTGTTTCCACCACACCCCGTTGCTTGCTGGTCTGCCGACATCCTTGAGGCGCACCTGTGTGTGGACAGGAGGGGAAAAATCGTATAATTTAATATGCGAAGTGGTGCACGTGGGTGTACAAGATAAAGGTAAGACGGTGAGTCACCTAACACACTAAGCTCTTCTCTTCCTCTCTGCGCTTCTTTACGGGCAAACTCAGTTCTGAGGTGACTATGCTTGCTCGTCAGTGTCAAACACGCCTACTCGGCTATGATTGTGGTGTGCCAAAGACGAGGACAAGAAAGAACAACACGAGAAGTGGCGTATATACGTGAAAAAGAAAAAGGGTGGGTGGTGGGGAGGGGAAATGGCAGGGAGAGAGGTGAGCCGTGGGCATTCTTGAGGTTGCTCACGCACAACGGCGACATGGCACTCGGGGAAGGTTGAGAGTAAAAACAGAAGGAGGCAAAGGCGAAGGCAGCAACACGACCACAGACATGTCTGTAGGCTTCTTTTCAATGTGCCCCGTTGCATGCTGCTGTCGCTTTCCAATGCGCGCTCTTCAAATCGCCCGTAACATCACCGGACGCGGTGATTGCCTAGAAAGAAAAGGTGAAGGCATGACGATGGAGATGGAAATGTTGTTGTTGTTGTTGCGCACGTGAAAGAGTATTCTGTGCCGTGTAGACTTTCTCGTCTGCGCGTGTGTGTTGTGTGTGTGTGTGTACTCTTCCGCCGAAAAGCTGAGTAGTGGAACAGATCAACCACAACATACGTTCTTCACTTCGAACTGCGCCGATCGACTGCCGCATCGTCAGCACAAACGTACATGCAGCTGTGAGAAGGTGTCTATGAGCTAAGTGACCGTCATAGTACTCCCAGTGCGTGCAGATGCAGGTAGTCAAAGAGGTCGCGCTGTAGCCTGTAACGCGCAGTGTGCACTTGAACGTATAAGTCTGTCAGCACGGCACGACTCTCTTCTTGTGTCTGCAGCCACGCCTCCAGCTCGTAGCAAAACTGCTGCGTGCACAGCTCACTGTGGTACCAGCCGCGTAGTTCGTGAACCGTGTCCCTATAGGCGCGCAGCTTCTCCTCCAAGAGACTTTCTGAGGCTGTGAGAGCATCGTACTGGTTGCGCAACGCTGCCACATCCTCTTCCTTCGTGACCGGCAGTGGGCCGAGGGTAGCTGCATCAGAAGGCGCACCAGCAGTGGACGCCAATCTCTGTGTCAACCTCACAGCAGCCTCCAGATACTCACGCGCCCGCTGAGCTGCGGTGCCGCGAGCCCACACATGCAAGTTACCGGGCTCAAGAGATTTCGGATACTCCCGCAGAGATTGAAAGAAGCGTTGAGTCGTCGCCATCGTTGCCGTCTTTTCTGGTGCTGCCGCCGTATCCAATAGTGAGGACGGCGGAGCGCTGGCGGAGCCGGGGGCCCCTGTTCTGTGCTCCTCGTCTTCCTCCTCGCTTGGCGCATGCGATGCAGCGCTGGACAACGAGCGGTCTCGCTTTCGCTGCGGCGTCTGATCTGCCTTCTCTCCACTCAGCTCGGGGTGCCTCTTTCGAGTGTCCAGCACCACATCACGGTCGACATAGCGCTCCATCCTGTCCATCTGCTGCCCCGATGCAGGCCAGTGCAACGCGAGGGCCGGGTAGGCACGATTCACCGCCTTATGCCGCGTCTCTCCATCAGCAAACCCGTCCACATTCATGAACAAGTAGCCGTCAGTCTTAAGTTCACGTAGCCTTGGTTGACGAGGGTGAGAAGAGGTAAGCTGCTCGATAGCCGCGGCGACGTCGCTCTCAGTGTACTGCATTGTCTCCGCATTCGACGCATCAGACGACGAAAGTATGCAGACGCGGCGTTTAACGCTGGAAGAGGGCGAGGGGACGGCTGCCGTGCACACTTCACGAATAACGTGGGAGATGGTGTGCCGCTGAGGGGCCAGCACCTGCACCAAGCGCCGCACAAGTGCGGCATGCTGCTCCATCAGCTGGTGCAAGGAAAGGTCGTGTAGAGGGGAAGACGCTGTGGATAACGACAATGCCTCTTCGGCGGCCGTCGCGGTCACCACGGAGGATACAGTGCTAAGTGCCGAAGGTGTCGCCTGGCGATGTGTATGAGCATCTCTGCTACTTTCTCTTGGATACGAACGAGTGGCCTCGGCTGTGCCTGCTGAGTCAGAGTGTGGAACCGCGCTGGCGATGCGGCCTGTCGTTGTCGTCTCGTGCCTGCGTGAAAGAAACATCTGCCTCCACGTGTCGGGCTTCATGTAGTAGCGCATCCCGGTAATGCGCGATGCGCAGCCGCCTCCTGAACTCCCATCTTGCTGATACGAAACGCACGAGATCGGTTCAGCGGCTTCTGTTGCGTCGATGGCGGCAAGGTCCTCTGGATTCGCCCACCAAGTATCTCCCGTATCGCCATCGCCAAACACACTCGCAGCGACCAGCTCGACCGTCCACTGGCAGCAATTTATTGCATCTTCAAAAACCGCATACGTTCCCGTCGACTCAGCAGAGGCATACGCATTGCCGACTTGCCCCCGACTACTATCCTTCCAGATCTGTGAATTGGGAGGTAGCTCAGAGGCAAGATAAGCGGTGACGCCACCGTGTTCGCCCTGCGTCACGGCACACCTCAGTGCATCAGGCAGTGTACCCAGTACGCACGAGCAGCACGGCGCCGACGGCAAGGACAAGGATGATGACCCCATGAGGAGGAAGAGAGGTCAAGCTTGCCAAGCGAGAGATGGTTCAAATATACCCTACCGTTGATGCTGTACCACTGCGTACCACGGCAGGAGTTGTGAAGACAGTCAGAGATCATCTCAGC
This sequence comes from Leishmania panamensis, assembly GCF_000755165.1. Taxonomy (NCBI): domain Eukaryota; phylum Euglenozoa; class Kinetoplastea; order Trypanosomatida; family Trypanosomatidae; genus Leishmania; species Leishmania panamensis. The sequence continues at coordinate 438,148 of NC_025866.1, read as the reverse complement.
GTAATGGAAGAGAGGTGGAGGGAAGTGAGCAGGAAAGGTAACATGTAAAGGTGTACATGCTAGCGAGGGAGTGGAAATGGTAAACATCGAAGAGGATACCACTGACTGCGGCATCGGCTCGTGCATTGCCCAATGGGGGGAGTAAGCGGGAGGAAAGAAAGATGAAAAAGAGCGCAGGCAGTCATGTTTGTTTCTTTCTGTTCCTCGACTTCTTCACCACGCACCATCCTACCTTGCGCTTGAGGATTCGACTATCAGACACACCATTGTTGCCCTCGAAGTGAAGCGCATCCCTCTGCAGCGCCCAGTCATAACGAGTATACGTGTGGGCCTGGGTGAATTCCACCAGCAAAGTCAGAGAGGAGGAAAGGAAGGAACAGCACGAACTGGGTGTGATCGTTGTTCGTTTGGTGTGTCTGTGGGTGGCGATAGTGTACACGATAAGGTGAGAGGGTGAGGGGTGATTTAGGTACGAGGAAGGCACGGCGAGCTGCAGGAAGAACACGACGGTCACCAGAAGTACGCACACACACGCATGCCACGCAGCAGACTGGATAAACCGGCAGCAGAGGCAATGTTCCACTAGCCTCGTCGTGCGCGCTCCACCACAAGGCGAGCGGCCTCCTCACGACGCTCCGCAGCAGCCCTTTCGCGAGTGGCACGCTCAGTCTCCATGCGGGCTGCCTCGGCAGCCTTTGCTTTCTTGCGCTCCTGCACAACTCGCTGGTGTTCAGCCTCACGCTCGCGCTCCCGCTGCGCTTCGCGCAGGCGCTCTTCTTCTTCCTCTTGACGCCTGCGCGCCGCCGCAACTTTTCGACGCTCTTCGCGGATGGCTTCCATACGTCGAATCTGCTCTCCCGTGATGCCGCGCGGCGCAACCACTCTCAGAACGGGCGGCGTGCCAGGTGGCACGGTGTATGCTGTCTCGCCATCGAACTCCCCCTTGCTTTTCTTCGTGGCCTTTGTGCCTGTGCGGGCGTCCACCGAGGCAGCAGTCGTCAGAGGGGCTGGGGGTGCGGCGCCAATAAGCACCGTGTCGTTTGTCAGCGGGTCATCCGTGACGTTGCACGTCAGCATCACCTCGTACGAGCCACCAATCACCAAGGATTGGGCTTCCTCACCACCTTCACCACCCCCGCTCGCCGAAACTTTGGTGGCGCGGCGCGTGTGCTTCACCTTCGCTGGTGGCGCTGCAGGCGTCCACTTGAAGAATGCAATGCTGTCGGACACAAAAAATGGCAGTGGGTTGCCCATGCATTCCTGGTAACGCGCGCAGAGCGTCCCGACAAGTTCCGTCTTGTAGCTCGTCAGCAGCACCATGTCCTCGACCGGTTCCAGCGGCTCCCCTACCACGCAGGCGGGGCAGACTCGCACCAGGGTCGCCTGCCCAGTGATTGTAGGCAGTGGACGCGCATGAGTCAGACAGTGCCGGACGCAGCATAGCCGGCCACAACTCGGGCAGTTAGCGCGGCGCAGCGCCGCTGTGGCAACGCGGTTGCAGGCCTCGCATTTTAACGGCCCTGTCTTCGTCTTGATTGTATCAATGACGGTGCGGTATGGCGCCTGCATAGGCAGCACACGCACCACCAGCACCGTGTCGGCCATCGTTGTGACTGCCACTTGTGTGAGAAGACGCAGGTCGATGCGTTTCTGGAGAGTGAAACACGGAGTCAGCGTCATGGCAATGGAACGCTGCTCCTTTGCCGCGGCGGCCGCACGCTTGACGTGCTTTTCGCTAGTAGCAGCTGACTGCGAGGGCTTCGGTGTCTCACGCACTACGTACAGCACGTCGTGTGTTGTCAGAAAAATGAGCTCCTTGGCGGTTTCCGCGGTGGCCCAGTTGACAACACGGTCTACAGTGCAAGAGAAGACAACGCGCGGAGGGTCCAGCTCACGTGGCCGCTCCCAAACCATCTCGTGGGTAAGAGCGTTCAAGAAGAACTTCCTGCGGGGTTGGCCTGCCTCACCCTGGGTCCAGAAGGAGCGCCACGCACTGCCGATGGGGTCAAACTGCAGGATGGCGTCGAGGGCCACCGTGAGTCGGTTAGAGAGCGCACGTGGCACTGCGCTGGTGCCGCCACCTGCGGCCGGGCTCGGCACGGCCACCACGGCGTCCGTCTCAACGTAGATACCTTCGTAAGCACGGAAGACACTGTCAGCACGGCGCACTTTGCAGTGCCGCGTGTAAGTGCGGTCCAGCTTCGCCTTGAGGCGCTGGAGCTGCCTGCACTGAGTGTAGTGCCGCCACGCGCGTTGAATAGACACCGACAGGGCGTGAAAAGCGGCTTCGCGGCTCTGCTCCAACGCCAACACATGCTCCGGCTGTCGAATGAAGACCTTTCTGGTGCCAATTGCAAAGGAGTTGAGTGGCAGCACTCCTTGTTCGTTCTGCAAGTAGGCGAGGATGGCCTCGCACGCCGCCTTGTCGGTGCCACGAAAGGGCCGTGGATAGGTGCTCGGGCACGTGTACTTGAATCGCTTGAGGAACTTGTCAAAGTGCTGCCGGTAGCTGTAGCCCGCCCTACGCACCCGCACGTTCTCCAGAAGACCGAGGTACTTCACCTGGTGCAGCACCCGCGCCTCGTCGAAGAAGTCGGCCCGCTTGGCGTCGTTGGACTTGATGGTGCGCACGTAATGGGGAGTGCACTGCTTCAGTGTGCGCACGAGGTCAGCAGCCTGCTGGCGAATCTTGAAGCCGGCTGTGGTGTAGGCACGACGAGCTCCACCGGCCCCGGTAGACGGTGATACCGCCGCCAAGCCGTCCGCCAACACCTCCGTCAGTATCTCTAGTAAGAAATCAACCTGACTCTTCGCCAGCACCTCAACCACGTCGGCGCCGAGCCGATCCTTGTTCCGGCCAACGAAACCATCGGTGCTGTACTCGACATCGCCAGCGTAGTGTTTGATGATGAAGCCGCGCTCGCTGCGCAAAAAGTTCGGGTGGCTGCTGTACACCATATCCAGCTTGTCCAGCAACTTGCGGTCCGCCACAGACTCCTCTTCCTTCGCCATGGTGACGCACACATCGTCCATGATCGCGAACAGGCCTGGCGGACGCTCGCTCTCAATCAGGTCGCACACGACTTGGTTGTCAAAGTACTTGATGGTCTCCCACGGTATGTGTTCCCGTACGTATTCTTCCTGCTCCACTCGCAGCGTCAGCTCAATGAAGATCTGCTGCAGCTTCTCGTTCACGTAGTTAATGCAGAACTGCTCAAATCCGTTCTTGGTGAAAATCTCGAAGCCATAAATATCGAGCACGCCAAGCATGAGAGCGTGATGGGCATCGCCGAAGGCGGTGTTCACAGAGCTGACGATGAACTCAAAGACGCCCTCGTAAAGCACCTTCGCTAGGGCATCGCGAGTACTCCGACACTGCTGCACATCGAGTGGGGAGAAGACCACCTCTGTCGCGCCCATCTGCAGCTTCCGCCACGTCAGCGCCTTCAGCAGCGCCGCTGTATCGACACCGAGCTTCTCCGCAACAAACGCAAGCTCCTCAGTATTCGAAACGATGCACGGGTGCTGCCCCGCCGCCAGAGCCCCGCCCTCCTCCGGCGCCACAAACTCAAGCTCCCCGAGGTGCAGCACCAGACACAGAACCCTTATGACGGACACCTGATCCTGCGCAGCCATCCCCATCGCCTCCATCGCACTGAGTGTCTCACGCCAGCCGCACAAGTCGTTGATGCCGGTGCGAGACGTTAACTCCTCGCTGTGCTGCCCAGACCCCAAAGATGGGCGAAGAAACTTCCATAGATAATACGATGAAAACCGAGAGGAGGCGAAGGCCTTCGACTGGCCAACGCTGCTGCTACTGTCTTCCCTTTGCATGCGCATCTCTTGAAACACCTTGTGCCAGGTGATAGTAGCATTACCAGTGTGATCGTTGTCATCGTAGCCACCCGCAGCAGCAGAAACCTTCCGTCCACTCCCCGCTCCTTCTCTTGACGACCCTAATCCGCTGCCGTCCCCGTGCAGCTCAGCAGCCGCACCAGCGCACACCTGGTAGAAGATATGGAAGTTACTCTCCCCCACCTGTTGACTCGATACACGTGACTTCTCCAGCAAAAAGTGCGAGAGGTGACCGCCAACGGGGCCACCACAGCTGTCAAAATAAATCTCAAGGAACTTGCCAAAGCGTGAGCTGTTGTCGTTGCGCAGCGTCTTCGCATTGCCGAACGCCTCCAGTAGAGGGTTGGACTCGAGAATGATGCGCTTCACCCGCTGCATGTCCTTCGTGTTGCCAGAGACGGCAGAGATATATTGCATGATCTGCTTCGATGCTTCTGTTTTGCCGGCGCCTGATTCACCGGAGATGATGATACACTGGTTCTCCTCCTCCGACACCATGCTGCGGTACGTGTTCTCTGCCAAGGCGAAGATGTGCGGTCCGCCAAGAGCGGCGTCGCCGGGCTCCTGTCCCTCAGACAGCGCGTAGCGCACGCCGCCCAGCCGGCCGCTGTGCCTGTAGAACTGCATATGCGCATCATTGTAGAGGCCTTTAATCTCCTTGAAAGGGTTCACCACAAGCAGCACGGAGCCGATGTTTGTGTAGATCAGATCCTCGCGATGGCGGGTAGAGAGATTCTCAGCGATTGCCTTGTCGCTGATTTGCGGGAGGAGCACAAGATCCTCGACGCCGACCGTCTCACGCTGCTTGTAGTCGAATGCCATCAGAACATGAGTGAATAAGGAGCGCAAAAAAGAGGTTGAAGGAGACGCCAGCGCCGTTTTCACTCTTTGTTCCCTCTTTCAAGGGCAACCAAAACTATAATACGCAAAGTATATATATATATATATATGGGGGGTGGGGGTGTCGGTGAGGCAGATTGGTCACGGTTGCGTAAGCTGACGAGAGGGGCGATAATGACAGCCTCCCCAGTGCAATCTCGAGGCGCGCGCTGAATACGGCTGTGGTGCACCTAATCCTGGCAGGGAACTTTGTGTGAGGGTTGTGTGCTTAATTTCACCTACTGCATTACTTACCTTCTCCGAAGAGCGTGCGGACACAGCCGGAGATACAACAGAAACCGTGCGCAGCAGGCAACAGTTGCACCCTATCCTGGTGAGTAAAGCTATGTCTTTCGCTTTCGCAAACACACACACACACACAGAGAGACACCTCTGTTCGAGCACTACTAGCGGTAGTGTGTCACGAGCCTCAACAAGAGAAGAGGGGGAGAGAGCAAAGGAAGAGGTGGCATCAGTCATACAAAAAAAAAAGAGAGGCTCTTGAAACAGTACAGACATTGGAAGAGAGAAAGAAGGGCGGGGCGGGTTGGTGTCTGCGGCACATGATTAATGACCGCAGGGTTGGGAACAACGGCACTGTACTCTCCAGCACCGCGTCATGCACCACACTACCAGGCACATTCGCCAGTTTCACTAGCAATGGGTGCGTTGAATAAAAGGGTAAAAAAAAAGTGCAAGAGCGCACACGACGAGGCGCTATCTTAAGAGTGTCCTCTTTTGCTTCCCTTTCGCCCGTTCTTCGGAGGGAATGTGCGGTAGATTCGTGAAGACGGCACCGCCGCCGATGGCGAGCTGATTGCGACCACCGCAAAGGGCCGCCCAGAAGCACAAACGCACACCTGTAGACATGCACGCGTACATTCGAGCGCAGAGGTCAATAAGGTCCAAGAAAGAAAAAAGGACGCAGGCGAGAGGTGACGGAGTTGCCCATAGCCACACATCGACATGTCTGCGGTGCTGCGCTGCAGAAAGACTGCGGTGACGACCGTAGATCAGACGCGAGGGGAGGGAACAGAAAAGGACGCCAGCAGCTTAAGCTAACGAAACAGCGAGTACAGCAAAGATGCCGTGAAGAACACAAACGAGCAAAACAAAAAAAAAAACGGATGCGGAAAGCAGCAAGCCATCCGGAAACTTTGGTGCACGCAGGTCGACCTGGGGTATTTCGTAGACCCACGCCCCCGCGCTATTTCATCGTGCGGCATCCCCCCCTCGCCCCCTAACGACCTTCTCTACCTTCACAGTTAGCTCCATCCCCTCCCCCTCCCCCGCCAGCTGTCCTTGAGTATTCACCCTTTTGTTTGATGATGGGTTTGAATTTGCGTTCATATCTTTCTCCCTCGCTGACACTCTATCAACGTCGAGCAAGTCTGTCTTCAACAGTGGAGACGTCGGCTCTTTGTGTCCTGGCCTGGTCAGCTACGACCCTCTCACACCCCTTCTGCGTCTATTTCAGAGATGCAAGTGCGTGCATGTTTGATTTCATTTCTGCACTTACTCTCTCGCCCCCCCCTCCCCTACTGCTCTCATTCTTCTGCCCTGCATGGCGCAGCTGCCGCGTCCCAAGAAAGCACAAGAATGAGAGCAGTAGGGTAAGGCGAGCAGTGAGGGCAACAAAGAAGCATCAAGCAGAGAAGGGGGGAGGGTAGAGATAACGTGAAAAGAATGGAAGGTCACACTCCCCTCCCCTCTCCCTTCCCCTGTCTGCGCATACTCCTGCCGTTACTGAAAACATTTTTTCTCTTTTTTTTGGGGGGGACGAGAAGAGCGAGTGAATGAAGCATGTAAGTGCACCACATATGTCGCCGTCAGTTGTGCGAAGCTTTGTCAACTCGTCGTCTTGTGAAGATGGCCTCGGTGATGGGTGTGGTCACTCCATCGTGTGAGTGTGTAGGTAGCGGCGGATAACTTTCGCTGTGTACACCGAAGGGGGAGGAGGGGGGAGGAGCCGTGTGCGCGAGGTGAGGAGCGAGGGAGCGAAAGAACACAGGAGATACTGGAGAGAGGGAGGAGAAGCGGGAGACACGGAAAAAGACGCAGCAACCATCACAAGGAGGAGAGCCAGAAAAAAAAAACTCAACAGCGGAATAATAAAAGGAGAGTTGACGTCTAGCCCCTTCACAAGGCACAGGGTAAGAGAGGCAGTCAGCAGGGCCGAGTTCCACGCGGGAGAAAGAAGTGAAGAAGCGAAAGAGAGCAAAAGACACACATGAGAAATAATACAAACTTATTCACGTCCCTAAGCCAAAATGAAGCAACCAAAGTTCAAAAAAAAAGAGGATAAAATCGAAAGACTGCGTGGGGGGTGCGCGTGTGTGAAGGAGAACAGAGATGGAGGGAGAGAGACGGAAACACAGGGGGGGACACCGTCACAAGATAGTACCAACGTCATCAGACGAAAGGCGCGCAAACTGCAAAGCTGCCTCCACTCTTTGACCTTCCCATTATCATATATAGACACACGCACACGGACAAACCCTCCCTCCCCTTCTGCTTTTCTCGCCTCGGATACTAGAAAGATCAGTCATATACGAAGCAAGAGAGAAGGAAAGGAGAGATGAAAGGGGAAAAGAGACCCGAGGGGCGGGAGAGAGAGCGTAGACGACAGCAGCTTAGAGACACGGCAGGAAGGAGGTAAGGTACAGAGGGAACGTCTTTGCCAATACATTTTGACGGGCACAGCAAAGTACATGCACGCGCACACCCAGAGGCCACTACAAACGCGCAACACAAGCGAGCAGCGGTGCTGACGCTCTCCAGGCATCAAGAGAAGAGAGCAGCGGTGGGGAAAAATCGTAAGAGGGGGACTGGGGGCTTGTCGGCCTCTGCAGGCTCTGATCCACTACCCTTCCCGGTTGCGCATGCCACGTCCACCAGTAAGATGAGGGACCAGAGAAACGATGAAAACACAGGAAAGGAACTATGTATTCTTCACTTAGTACCTTTCGGAAGCATTTCGATTACACGGGCAATAAAAAAAAAAAACGAGAAAAACACAACGGGGAGCAGAGGAAAAGACAGCTGATCAAATGTGGAAAAGAGGAGAGAGAAAACAGAGAAGAAGAAAAAGGAGGGCGGCACTGCACCCACGCACGCAGGCACACCGACAAACCGCCTCTTCAACAACCACCTCAGAGTCTCAAGAACTGCATTTCGCTTCGTACCTTATGTGCATTGTGCGATTCCGGCTCTCTTTACCTTTCCACCACGCTGTGCTGCGATGTGCGCCTCGTTCCTTCGCTGCCCAGGGGGGGGGTTCTTCAAAACAGCGCAAGGCCCAGCAGGAAAGAGAAGAGCAAACGAAAGATCCCGCACGGATGCATCGAGAGCCAAGGAAGAGAGTCGAAAGAGGAACGATTCGAGACACACGCACAAGTGAAAGAGTCCATGTCGCACATCCGTACAAGAATAAGCTACACGAAAGGAAAGGCAACGAGAGCAACTGCAGTACAGCGCGCGTGTGTGTATGTGGGGCACCTTGTTTGTCTACAAATCGCTAAGGAAAAGGTAAAGAAAGAAACGAGTCGATGCCAATGATGCCTGCAAGTGAGTGAACAGAGACAGAAGAAAAAAAGGAACGAAAGAGAAGACATCCAAAAAAAAAAATGAACACACTGAAGTCACACAGACAGGGACACCCGAGATGGTAGTGCAAGGAGTAAAACTCTGCACAAGCGAAAACAAAAAGAACGAAATAGAGAGAAACAACAGAGAGAAACTGCACTCACCAGGGTGGAGAAGAGATGAGGATACTAGAAGAAGCCTATGACTTGTTGAGTCAGTCAATTGTGTTTCTGGGCGTGGGTCTGGGTGGATGGGGCGAGTAAAAAGGGAAAGAGACGGGAAATGGAAACGCGTCGTGCACGACAAAGCAAACAAAAGAGAAGTACTCAGTGAAACGCATAGAGAGCGCATCACTGCACCTTTTTCCTTCCTCTGCTCCTCAGTACTGATAGGCTTTCCATGCACTCGTTTTTGGGGGGGAGGGGATCTGGCCTTTTTTTTTTGCTAATGTGGCATTAAAAACTCAACTGGTAGCTGTACTGCGTGTCTCTACCCTGGGCGTTTTCTTTGAAAATCCTTTTCGTCTTCCCCGATTTGAAGACAACGCAGAAAAAAAAAAGTAGCGCTGTGGTTCTGCATTGTTGCCGTGCTGATGAGTTATAGGTGAGCTCCGGGATTTGGGGGGGGGGGGTTGAGTCACGATCTGGGTGAGCTTGTCCTCTATATGTAAAGCACGACACTAGCAGAAGCTCTACACGTGTCACATGCACGCATGCAAAACCAAAACTAGGCAGCGCGTCGAGGCGCAGCGAGGAGAGCCGAGGGAACCATAAAATAGAACAAAACAAAATAAAAAACGAAAAGTTCGTGACAAGACGGTATACGGGGGAAAAAAAAAGAAAAGAAAAGAGATGCGAAAAAGAAGTTCGGGACACCGAAACAAAAGTCCTGCCAATGGAAAGTACTGAGGGGGGAGGAAGGAGGGAAGCTGCAGAGAGGAGAGACGAAATGGGACAATAGCGAAAGTATCGATGACATCTACGCCAAGGAAGCACCTGCTTCAGAGTGTAAACCAAGAGATGTGATGAAGAGCGGCCTTACCTGGTAGGCGGAGGAGTGGCACATTTTCTTTGTCGGTGCGGTGAGCACCAAAATAAAGCTCCACTCGTAGAAGCGGAAATGACAGTAAAGGCCAGAGAAGAAGTGCGATGGCGGAGTTGTGGTTGCAAAAGGTACCCACGCAGACCTAGGCTACCAAGAGCAAACAAAGACGCAGTAAGAACTAAAGAAATGATCACCTACGCACAGCAAATGTGGTAACAGTAGTAGGGGAAAACAAGACGAGAAGGGGTAAGGAAAACGCCGTCGTGGTTAGATGTAATGACGTTGTGAAAATAGGGTATTTGCGTGCGAGATAGAGGACGTAATTTATTTGCTGCTACGATTGAGGCTAAGAAGACTTGCATGCATGAGCGCGGGAAGAGGGTCGACGTATGCATCACAAGAATCAAATGGAAGGGAGTGATGAGCAACTGATAGTCGGCAGGGGAGGTGAGGGCAGCAGTTTGTCTAGATATGCAGCGTGGCCATGACAATTGTTAGAAGAAAAAACGAGTGTGTGTAGAGAGGGAGCAAGATGAGGTGGAGTAGGGTGGCCTAATAGTGAAAAAAAAAAGAAAAAGTTGTAAATCAAGAGGAGCAGATGGGCACAGTAGAGCAACGAAAAGAGAATGAGAAGAGGGGAAGAGGCCCAATAGATAGGGTTGAGCAGCATTTGCCTTGTCAACACATAGCTGCTTCTTTTCCTTTAAGGAGGATTTTGAGGGTAAGGAGGACATGGCACCACGACGAGCATGAGTCAAAGCTGCAAACCGTGTGTTTGTAGGAGTCTAGGGACTTCTTTTTTTTCTCACCGGCGTTATTTTGTGTTCCAGGTAAAGCGTTGAACTGCCCCTCCTTTTCGCCTCCTCATCACTGGCTACTCCTCACGTTGTCCTCCCGCTCCTGCCGCCGCCACAGCGGCCTTAGTCCACCACCTAACCTGAGGAGGGAGAACAAACACATGAGAAAGGGAAGAGCACGCGAAACAAAAAAAAAAGGAATGAAGAATGGATAAACGAAGACGCAGAGAAAAGCCGAAGGAAAGAAAAGGGGAAACCAAAATAAGGAGGCAGACAGAGGTGGGGAAAGGCGCCGTCGCCTTCTCTCTCCACCTCTGTCTTGTATTGGAGGATGCTGCACAGGCTCTTTAAAGTGAACATTGTATACACGCGCGCTGATATGTATGAAATACACGGAAGAGTGTGTCTGCTTGTGTGTATTGACACATTCGTCATCCTTCCTTGGTGTAAGGAGTGTCCCTGTACGCATGTGCTTGTCCTACTCCCCCTCCGCCTCCCCTTCTTTACTGGCTGCGTGGAGTACATCAAGTGGCCGTAGGCGCCGATTACAGAAGAAAAGGGTAGGCAGATGAGAGGAGGCAAAGATCCTAGGTAGAAGACAATTAGGAGACAGTGAAAGAGAGAGGAGGAGCTGTTGTATAGCCAGCACTCTCCCCCCCCGCGTTCTTCACCCCTTCCCCCCCCCCCTATATTGCCTCCGTTAGCTTTGTTCCTTTCTTCCCTTCCCGAAGACAATTAGTGCAGCCCTCCCTACCCATGTGCGCGTCGGTGTGCTTGTCTGCCTGTCTGCGTGTGCCGTCGTGTCTCTCTGGGTTGCCACCATGCACCTACGCACAGCGATAAAGGCACAGACAGCGCCATAAAAAAAAGGAGGGTGATGAGGCGGAAAGAGAGGAAGAGAGAGAGACAAGCTCTAAAATTGTCCTGGGTGCTAGATGGATGCCGTCGATGTGAAAGAGGACCGAATAATAATAATAATAAAACGAGAAGGTATGGCAGGAAGCTGGAGGAGATTCCAGTAAGAATTTCCTTCGTCTTTTCCAGTAATTGAGCGCACTCTCCAGCCAAACAAAAAAAAAATAGGAGGAGGAGTGCCGAGACAAGAGAAGGCCCCACAGTTTCCACGGAACGGTGATAGAGCCAAGGTGACAAGCGAAACTCTTGTTCAGTGAAATAAATGAAAAAAAAAGGGAAGAGAAAACAAAACAAAACAAGTAAAAATGAAGAGCGCACTGGATTTGGGAGGTGAGGCAGACATAGTCAAATCCACCGACCAGACGCACATACACACGCATAAACCAGTAAATAAAAACGACCGAGAACCGGTACAATGCAAAGAGGATGCCTACTTCCTCCACTCAAAGCCCTTGTCCACCTTTCTTCACCTTGATCGCACCTTCGTCCCCCTACACACACATACAAACAATACACATACGCCCTCGCCTCCCGACCTGCTTGTCTACGTTCCCTTTTTTCTCATATGACCACTACGTGCTATGCGACTTCGACGCACAGTTGCAGAGAAGCCACACAATGCATACAACCGCGTAGTAACAAGTGAGTTTTGCCTTTCACTCTCCCCGCACGCCCCACACCACACTATCTCAACCCCCTCTTTACCAGGGGTAGGCGCACAGGTCGATTAAGCAAACGTGTGCGCTATTAAGATGAACGCGCCCAGGGAATGCAACATAGGCCATGGTGTGAGGCAGATTCTATTTTTTTTTGGGGGGTGGGGGGAGCTTCAGCGTGGCATTCTGCCACGAGCAGGCCCACTGCAGGTCAGGGTCCTTTGAAACCCTGTGCCATGCCTGGGAGCCATGCCCCGCTCTCCGACGCTTGCAACTGCAGCATGCCACAGTATGATGCAGTGGCTCTCCATACTGCAGTGAGAGGGACTCGATAGGGCCACTAGGGGTGTCCCCCTTATGCTTCCGGGATCTGGGTCTCATCGCACTACCTGGTTGGATAGAGAAGATGCCGCACACCTCACACGAATGCATTGTGGGGCTGATCGGTAATGATCCCTGCGCGCCGTTTTTCGTTTAGTGCTCTTGCTCCGGTCACCTCTGCAGGCCATCTGGGAGTGATACACCGTGCCAGGAGGGCTTGACAGCGTCTGCGTACAGTGTGTGCATTTTCAGATATCGGGGTCTGTTTCAGGATGACGTCGTTGTGGAAGAAGAGAAGCCCGCTATCCTCCTCTTCTGATTTGGGCAGTGTTATTGACATGCTTGTCTGAATGACTTGCCTGCCTGGGGAAAACCAAAGAGAGAAAAGGGGAAATGCGACCCAAGGTGAGTCCACGCAAGTGTTAGAGGGACGGAGTTGGAAGGCGCAAGAAAGAGCGTACGGGAGCCCAGTGCTAACAAAACAAAAAAAAAGGGAAAAGCGTAGAATAAATCAATGACAAGACGGATTCAAGACGAGCGATGCAAAGGATCGCTGAGGAGAGCACAGTACACACACGCACACACACACAAAAAAAAGAAGCGAAGACCCAGAAGTGATCCAAATAAAAAAAAATGAAAAGACGAAAGCGGTGGGGAAAGAAGGGGGAGACACTCGTAAAATGAGACCCAATGTCACAAAGCAGCGGGAGAGCAACAAAGAGAAGTGCCGCTGAGGGAGACACCCGCAGATGCCTTCTCCTTGTCTGCTACATCGTTTGCACCAAAGAGCTGAAAGAAGAACAAAGTCTATCCCACCACCACATCGATACACCGAAGTCTCCCACCCCACCCGCTGTATCGCTCCGCTTTGTAACTGCATTTCCTTGCCCTTCTATGCATGGGGAAGGGTGTTGGAAAGCGGAGAAGTCTGCGATCTCCTTTCAATGAAGAATACAATAGGACAAGAGGCTAAGCACTGTGGCGCACATGCACAGAGAAAGATCTACAACGCTGAAGGGAATAGTAATCCCCCAGGAGCTTTCTCGCCTCACGTCAGGGACGTCAACGCACATCGTCCTACATTACAAGAGAGAGGTCAAGGGAGCGAAAGGAATAATAGTAGTCAGAGAGCACTTTTCTTTTTGTTTGTGTTTTTTTTTTGCTCTCCACAAGCCGCAAGAATACGTGCGCATAAAACAACAACAGGCAAGCAAAAGTGAAAACAACAACAAAAAAGCGGGCCAGCAACGGCTTCTAGTGAAGGGTTTGGCACGTACACGCAGAGAGGGAGAGAGCCCCGTATAGAGAAGTGTCACCGTCGCACAAGAAAAATACAGTTTGACGTGTGTTTGCTTTTCTTTTTTCTTCTCTGCACTGTCTACTGGGGTGCCCCTTCGCTCTGATCCGGAGAACGGAAGGAAGAGACCAACTACGGCACGAAAAAGGGAAAAAAAACAAAGAGGGAAGCAAAAAAGAAAAAAGGACACATGGGTGGAAAACAACGACTGCAACAACGCACACACACACAGAGATGGGAGAGAGAGAGAGACTCAGAGGGTGCAATAGGAGCTGAAAAAGAGCGTGGGAAGCACCGGCGCCGCAAACGCAAAAATGCCAAGAAAACCAACCACAGTTGTGATGACTGCAGCATCCAGAAGGAAGCGCACTACACACTCAACGAAACACGCACATACTTGCACTGCATATTTGCTCGCAATGCATCCATTCTGCTACCAAACATGAGGTTCAACTCCATTCCACTCGGCTCCAGTTGCGTCTCACAGGCTTAATTATGTGTTGCGCGCCGGCCATAAAAAGATTCTACATTAATGGGTCAACATGGCTATTCATTGGCGACCGCAGTATCAGACGCTTCCCTTCCACCGCCTCATAGACTGCCTCCTAATTGCACCCATTATGCCGATCGCCACGCGGCGCATCCGACTCGGGGTGGCACGCGGGCACCCCTCACCAGGAGGCAGCGAGGGTCGGGCGGGATACGCTCGAGCCACACTGACTCCCCGCCCATCACATGAGTAGTGCCAACGTGCTCGGTGTCGCAGGTCGCTCCACCGCAGCGCCACCCAGGACCTGACCGCTGACATCCGCAGCGATACATCGCTCTGACCTCCCCTGCGTCGTAGGTGGTTGGCCCCGTCACCACGGGAGGGGGCGTGGCATTGGCAGGGATACGGGGGAGCTGACTGGCTTCCCCACACTAAGTGGGCGTACTAGACCCTGGAGACCATCTGCACGGCGGCGTCTCCCCATCCCCACCCCGTCATCTGCTTTTGCCCTACATAAGGGCGTTCGGCGAGGAAAAAAAGACAGCTGCCCTCATTTTGAATCCCTGTGCCGCCTTTTCCTTTACGCTTTCCTTCCTCTCGTGGCGCTGTCGTTCCTGTGCAAAAACTAGTTCTACTGCGGCGACTTCCTACCCGTGCCACTCCTGGACTAGCACGCAGCTGTCTGCCACGTCACACGCACCAACAGAGATACGTAAGCATAGCCGTCGTAGCGGATGACCGCAAGAAAGAAAAAAAACACTCACCGACAAGGGCACTCAGCTCAAAGAAGCAAAAAAAAAAAGAAGGCGTAGCACAGTCTCTCCGCATTGGGCGGTTACGCACAGAAAAGCAAACTCGAGAAAACCCCACGTGTCCTCCATCGACGTGCATGGGTGTCAGGTGCAGCAGGTCTCCCAGTGTTTATGTGTGCCCGTTGTGGTCTTTTCCTCCTGTGGCGTGCAAAGCATTTGAAGTTGCAAGTGCTCGTTCTTTTTCTATACCATTTTGCTTACCACTTTTTCTCTCTTTCAACGCATCGCAACTACCCCCCCTTCCCTCCAGCGTCACAGCCAACGAGCATTCTGCCTCATGCTTTTCTTGTCAATGTGCAGTACCGTCTGTTCCCATCTTTCTGTAATGGGAGTAGGTGTCAGCAAGCTTGACTTTAGCATGGAAGAAAAGTAACAAAGATGTTCACAAAACTGATGACGCAGGCGAAAACAAGAAGGATGAAACCAACACCCAGCTGCATTCCATCCGGGTGCGAGTTATCAAGACCAGGGAAGTCTCGAATTCTCATGCATACGTCCACGGTGCCGCGCATGAAGCTACCCTGATTACGCAGATAGCAGTCCAATATGCAGCCCCAGGAAATCGAAAGCACAACCGCGGCCACCAAGTTCAACACAATGCACAAGTACTTGACGCAGTAGCAGCAGCACGCATTCAGAAGATTTGCCAAGATCGAAGCGATGAGAATGATGGCAGCTCCAATGGCGAAAACCTGCGCCGCCTTGAAGCGACTCACGCGCCCCGGGCACTCTGACCAGACATCGGCAGTCTTTTCCGAGTACGTCAATGTAAGACATTTATCGCGAATTCCCCACATCGTGATGCAGTAGCCATTGGTGACTCGCTTAGCGTTCTCGCTCCGCGGCACGTACATCGCCAGCGGAGTGCCAACAGTGATAAAGAGTACCGCCACAAACTGGAGGATGCCGAAGAGAAAACCCGAAATGCAGCCCATTTTCTCTTCGCAGGTGGTGATGATTGAAAGGGGTAGGGGGGATTGTCTTCTGCTTAAGGTACGTGTAGGTGTACGTTGGTGTGTGTGTGTGTGTCTGTGTACTTCTTCTTTGTATACGAGGAGGATTGTTACACCCTGCAGAGGGACTCGAAGTAAAGAGGGAAAAGACAGATGACCAAACTCTGAGAAAGAGCTGAAGGAAGTCGGAAAATGCGGGCAGGGGCGAAGACGAGGGTCGAGAGGGCAAAGGCACAAAACACTACAAAACAGAAGGGGTGATGACACTATCAGATCAAAGAGGGGGGCGCGTCTTGTGCACTTCTGTTTTGCTTTGTTTTCTTTGGAGGGGGCAGGGGATTAGTGAGGAGCAGGGTTCAGTGAAGAGAACGGGCAAGTGAGTGATCTCGCTGCGCTTGAGCGCTTGGCTGTATGAGTGTAGGCACGTGAAGTAGGTGCGTCAGCGACACACGGCAAAGAGAGCGAAGGATAATGACTTGGTAGGCAGAAGCGGGCCTTTTGTTTCGCTAGAAACAAAAAAATGCAGAAGTCAACAAGAGAGATGAGTAGAACATAGAGGGAAAGAGAGAATGAAATACGCAACAAATATGAAAGAGATGCTTTAAGCAAAATAAAGCGGCGCAAACAAAATCAAACTGAAAAACCTGAAGATAAGGAGGTCAATGGCAACGAACGAGAGAATGGAGCTGAGTCGTATGGTATGTTCCACGGGGGTATTTGGTTTCGAGGACAGCGACTTGCACACAGAGAAGACACTTCAAAAGTACATTTGTGCGTATGAGTGTATTTGCATGTGCGTGAGTGAGTGTGAGTGAGTGTGTGTGTGTGTGCACGTGCATGTATCCGTGACGCACAAACACACGTGGAGAAGGGCCAGAATAAACGTACATAACAGTAGAAGTGGCGTGTTTCGTTGTTGGGTTTGGATAACCGAGGAAATGCAAGTCAGCAAGGGAGAGGAGTGCAGAGAGAACGCAGAAAGACAATCGAACAGTGTGTGTCTTTGTGTGTTTGTCTGCATAAGAGACAGCCTACGTTGCCAGCGTGAGATTGAGTAGACTCAACATAAATACTTCAGCTGACACTAATTCCTTCTGTTGGTTCGATTCGCGGGAGGCGGCTCGAAGGGTACGAAGGGGAAGAGACGCAGACCACTCGAGACGCTGCACACCCGAGATAACAGAAGCTCTCTTTTTCAACTTTACCATTTCGTTGATTGGTGGGTGTTTGGGGGGGAGACTTTGCTTCTACTATGCTCTCCGCACATGATTACGCACATATATGAACGTTACGAGAGTGCAGAGGCCTTTAACGTCAGCACACGTTCCTTTGTATAGCACCGTGTCAGTAAAACGAGGCTTCCATGAGCCCTAATGCACATCTCTTTTGCTTGTCTGTGTGTACCTGCCCTTCTCCGAGTAGGAGTGTAAGAGCGTTTCCTTTACGCTGTGCGAGAGGAAAGTGCCGCACATTCTCGACATACGGCGTCGCTGCTTTTCTTTTCGTGTGGCTTCCAAAAGAGACAAAACGAACAAAGAGAGATACACTTTGATCGCTGTCTGATCACTCTTTGTCTGTCGTCCTCTCAGTCTCTGATGCTCGCTTTTCTTTCAGACTTGCGAAGGTGCTGCTTCATTCCTCTCTACCTCTGTCTGTCGCGCGTCGAGTACTGCTAGTTGCTTTGAGCCCGCCTCTGGTGTAGTGATGATGGTGAGGGGGAGGGGGGGGGACAACTGCGCAGAGGTGAGTGCGGAACTGTGAGCTTATACGCACGAGCGCGCGGTCGTTTACTCCAATCCAACGTAATTTCCGCATAGATCAGCCTTTTTTTCTCTGTTGTTGCATTCCCCACTCCCTTCGAGGTGTGTTTTTTTCGTTCTACTCTCCCCCGCGTTTGTGGCTACGGGCTAACACCACGCCCAAGGGAAGCGCTCGCAATGTTGCCGTACTCCGTGAGGGGGGGGGGGCATTCAATCCAGTAGGTCTCGCTGTGTAAGCGTCGGCGCTTAGCTTCCTTCGTGAAGGAGTACTGGTCTACAGCACCACGAAGAGGTGGCCTACATCATTGGGGCTCGAGGTATGTCGTTGATTTCTTCGTTGTGATATGAGAATCCACCAATAGAGAGAGAGCGCGCAGGAAGAAGGGGACACAAGGAAAGGATCAAGCCCATCCGACCGAGAAACTGAGAGGACAAACTCCGATAATAAGTGAGCAACAAACGCAGGCAACGCGAAGAAGAAGAAAAGAAATTAAGCCTGCACAAAGCTGATAGAGAGGGGCAATGGAAACACGTACGACAGCGCTGAGAGGGAAAAATGGGCGTGGGGAAAGAAAACCCAAAGACTCCAAGGAGGACGAGAACAAATAACAGGAAAGCACGCAAGCACGCACGCACGCACGCAACACAGATGCCACACAATAGATAACAAGAAAAATGAAAAAAGAGAGAGAAGGCAATAACGACACGTCACTGCCTGAAGGCATCCACTCGCTCTTTCACAACGCACACATGCGTAAACACCAGTGTACGCCCATGTGCGCGCACACACAAACGCACGCTTGCGGTGTCTCATCGGCTAATTTGAAGAAAAGGGGGAAGAAGAGAAGAGAGGTACCACGGGCCCACTTCCGATGTTGTAGGTCAAACCGCAGTCACGCTCTTATTGCTTGCTGCTGTAGTGAGGATGGCCTGTCGGAGATTTCCACTCCTTTCTTCCGCCTTCTAGGGACAAACGTAGTCGCAAAAGGTTCTAATGACTTTCCAAAGCGCTAAGTAGACACATGATGCAATGGCGTCAGGGCAAAGACGAGAGAACAGAGGAGAACGGAAGGGAGAAGAGGTAGAAAGGCAAAGTAAACACACGAACCAAACAAGACAATAGAAGACTGAGGATATGGCGAACACCACGAGGGGGGAGAAAAAAACGCGTGTCACACTCAGAGAAGATGACAGCGGTCGAAAGAAGCAGACAAACGCACCACAACAGAAAGTCCAAGAAGAGGCATAAAAGGCGGGTGTCCCATGTTCCTCTCTCCAAAAAGAGCAGAGGGGGTGACGCGAAGACGAGGAAAAGACATCAGGACAAGTAGCAGGCACGCGGGATATACATAACGTCAACGAAACAGTCAGCACAACCATTTTTTTGCATTTTAATCACCTTCATCAAAAGATACTACCCCACACCTTTTCAGTTACCACGCTTAACATCTCCACAGCAGCTACAACGCGGCTCCAGATACTCACATATCCCTGCACCGTAATTCGCCTTTCAACCGCTTCCAAAAACTTCCTTATTCACAAGAAATTCGCCCTCATATTCAACCTTTTTTCCTCCCATTGGCCCTACAAAGCGAAGAAAACATGAGGCCGACAACAAATAGCGGCACCCGCCGTTATAAGCGCGCCATCGCCAGTATCGCACGCCACCCCCGCCACCCCTCAAAAAAGAGGGAAGCGCTAACGATCAAAGCAGCAGTTCTACCCGTCCCTCACTCGTGATAAAAAAAAACATGACAGACGTTTGCAAAGCCAAAGCACAACATGACAGAAAAAAAAACTCTCAGCACACAGCCGCACACACAGAGGAGGGGGTGCCCTCCTGCCGCCACGGTGTGCGGTGGAGTTGTCGAGGGGACAAAGGCGGCGCATTGCCCACATGCGTGCACCACTGGGTGCGGTGTGCGGCTACCCTCGGCGGCAGAGGACCGAGGAGAGGCGAGCAAGAGGCCACGAGCGACGCCAAGCGCACGACGGGAAACGGGTCGCGCTCAGCCTCGCTGGTGGGCCGGCGGCGCGTGGAGCCCGCGCAGCCATCCGACCTGCCTTCCCGATTCGCCTCGCGCCACCCACGCGCTCCGCTACCCCTCCCACGGTCCCTCGCCTCGGCACGCCACACCTGCCACTCATCCCCCCTGCCCCCATCCAAGCCGCAGCGGCCCCCTCTGCCTACGCACATGCGCACGCAGGCGTGGCAGCACGGTGTGGTCCCGCAGCACTAGCAGAGGGAGAGAGGCAAAACGCGCAGCGCTGACAGGAGAGCGCCGCAGGCAGGGTTGGGGCGAGGGGGACCGTGAGAGGAGAGCGGCCCATGGCCTGGGCACACGCGCGCGGCCACCAGCGGT
>NC_025866.1:400099-408276 GCF_000755165.1 Leishmania panamensis | reverse complement strand
CTCTCGGAGCCCGTGACGCTCGACTCCTGAGAGTTATCGGAAGAGAACTTCGACATTGCAGAGAATAATGCGGGGGTCGGGGTTGTGCTGCAGTGCAAACAGAGGGGGGGTAGGCGGCAAATGGGAGAGAGCGAAAGAGAGTCGAGTCTTCGCGAAGTGATACCTGGGGTGCTGCTGCGTGTGCGCGCGCGTTGTTGTTGGCGTTGGCGCTCGTGTTGCAGAGGGGAAGGGGTGGGGGAGACGCGCAGGGTGGAGGGGAAGAAGAACAGAGAGAGAGACACAAACAGAGGTGGGGGAGAGCGGTGAGGCCACGCGCACGTGGGAGTGCGAGGCGTGCACAGCAAGATCACATGCAGGCACACACGCAGCCGTGGTGGAGAGGTCGCCGGCGGCGGCACACAGCCGCACACACAGGGGAGGGGGTGCCCTCCTGCCGCCACGGTGTGCGGTGGAGTTGTCGAGGGGACAAAGGCGGCGCATTGCCCACATGCGTGCACCACTGGGTGCGGTGTGCGGCTACCCTCGGCGGCAGAGGACCGAGCAGAGGCGAGCAAGAGGCCACGAGCGACGCCAAGCGCACGACGGGAAACGGGTCGCGCTCAGCCTCGCTGGTGGGCCGGCGGCGCGTGGGGGCCCGCGCAGCCATCCGACCTGCCTTCCCGATTCGCCTCGCGCCACCCACGCGCTCCGCTACCCTTCCCACGGTCCCTCGCCTCGGCACGCCACACCTGCCACTCATCCCCCCTGCCCCCATCCAAGCCGCAGCGGCCCCCTCTGCCTACGCACATGCGCACGCAGGCGTGGCAGCACGGTGTGGTCCCGCAGCACTAGCAGAGGGAGAGGGGCAAAACGCGCAGCGCTGGCAGGAGAGCGCCGCAGGCAGGGTTGGGGCGAGGGGGACCGTGAGAGGAGAGCGGCCCATGGCCTGGGCACACGCGCGCGGCCACCAGCGGCGCACAGCCGGGCAGCAGCAGCCGCGGCCTGGTCGAGACCGAAAGGCAAAAGAGCGAGCGGCAACGAGCAACCGCCAGGCGACGGCCTCGCCAGCAGCAGGTACGCAGAGGGGGGGTGCAGCGTGGAATTCTGCGCGGTGGAGGAGCAGGGGCGGCAAGGCCGTCGAGCACGATCGGGGCGACGCGGCGCAGCCACAGCAGGCGGCCGGAATGCTCAGAGAACCGCATAGCCTCGAGGGCGAACGAGCGGCGCGTGTGCGCGGGCGCCGTGTGCCGGACGACGGACGAAAGGGCAGTAGAAGTGAGCGAGTGTAGTCTCAGAGGGCAGGCGCGGAGGAGAGGGCAAGAGAGATGGTAGACGGCCGACAAGCGTCTGCAAGGCTGAGGCATGCATGGGCGTGTGACGAGGTGGGCGGCGGTGGTGAGGAGGGACGGCTGGCGTTCGAGGGTGCCACCGTGCCACACGCGCACGCGCGGAGCACGGGGGAGGGGCACATGAGTCGAGCGAGAGCGGGCCGCTGTGGCGGCGTTAAGACGCACCAGCACGCGTGCCGGCTCAACAAGGAGGGGCTGTCGTCGCGCATCGAGGGGAGAGAGGGGCGCACCCCTGCACGTGCCCTCCTTGCCTGTGGGACCATGCACCCGCCGCTCCGGGGTGGTGTCACGCAGACGCGGCACCCCACCCTCGCTCCTCGCAGCGCACCACAGGCGCCTCATTCGCCCGCAATGCGCCGCACCCTCGCTTCACCCCGCTGCGGTGACCACGCGCGTAAGAGAGGCAGAGAGACTCACGGCGAGGGAGCAAAGGCGGGTGCGCAGTCGTGCCTGCCCCGCACCCTCCCCATTACTGCCTTCTCGCTGCGCCACCGTGTCCCCGTCTCGCCCACCCGCCCCTCCATCTCGGCAAGGCGGAGGCAGTCGCCCAATCCCCCAACGAGCACCAGCACACGCGCACGCACATGCGCAACAGCATACGCATCAGCAAGAGCACGGCGCAGCACCGCTGTGGCACACAGAGGGGAGGGGGAGCTGGCAGCGACGGGCACACACGAGAGGCGCGAGAGGGAGGGCATACTCTATCTTATCGGCTGCTGAGCGAAAGGGGAGAAGGGGACAGAGAAGCCTAAGCGAAACAGAGAGAAAGCACAAGCAATACAGAGCACGCACCCGGCTGGATGGAGAGGTGGAGGGGAGGGCGTCAGCGAGGGGAGGAGGAACGGCGAGGTGCGGCACCGCACGCCGCGCTCACCCTCCGCCGCCGCACACACGCCCTCACTCACACACAGGCAATAGAAAGGGGGAAAGGTGTAGAAGAGCCCAGAGGTATATCAAGCACAGGGCAGAGAAGCCAAAGAAGAAATGGGAGGGAAAACATGAAAGAGAAAGGCGTAAGCGTCCTGCGGCTGTGCGTGCGGGCATGTCCTGATGCTCCGCTTCCTGCACGGCGACTTGCGCCTATCAGCTCCGGGCGCTCGCGTGCGGGTGCCTGCGCCCACCTCCGGGTCGCCGCTCACCACCACCGGGCGCCTCCGAGAAGCACCCGTGCGACGGGCGCGACGGCGCAGCAGAGAGCAGACCCGCCAGGCGGCACACGCGGCCCGGCACCGTATGCTGCGGTCACTCTCCACTCCGGTGTCCGGGGCATTCAGTGGGGTCATCAGGCAATGCACGAAGGGCGCAGAGAAAGGCGCGAGCAGCGCAGGAGAGGCAAAGCAGCGGAAGGGCGCAGCGAGGGTCCCTGACCTCTCTCTCCGTGTCGCCGGAGCCCGCTCTCGCCCGCTGCGAGTGCCAGGAGCACGGGGGAGTCGCAGCAGCGCCACAACGGCGGGGCGGCGACACACGCAGGAGAGGAAGGGGCGGCGGCCAGAAGGCAGCGAGGCGCCGGAGGCACGGGTGGGCCCGCCGCCGCCAAGCGCAGCCCGCCGTGCAGGCTAAGCAGGCAAGCAAGGCCTAGCCGGGAACGCACCAACGCATGAAGAGGGACGCTTAGAACGGAAGGCAGAGGCGCACGGGGGAACCCACCAAAACAGCGCTCGTGCATTCCTCCCGCCACGCGCCGCTCTGCCGTGGGCAAGTCGGCACGCGCTCACACGCACCGCGCCAGCGCGCGAGGGGGGAGCAGCTCGTGAGGATGCGCGCACACCGAGGGCCGTGCAAAGAGGTGAAGGGAAGGACACGCGACGGCAGAGGCAGCGCCAGCGGCTCCCAGCGACGCGGGATGAGGGCGGGGAGCGCCGCACACGGGAGCACGGGGAGGGCGGCGACAGAGACGCCGGCGGCAAGCAGGCACGAGTACCCATGGCGTTCGCTCCCCTCCTTTGCGCTCACACCAACTCCGCCAAGGGGGTGTCGCGGTGGGGGTGCCACGCCGCCGTCAGGGTCGACCGCCGCCTCCTCCGGTTCTACTCCCCCGGCTGACTTTTGCGTTCCACTGTGCTGACAGTTTCACTTGAGTTCTCATATAGAGAGAGGAGCAGTAAGATGACGATATTGGCGATATCCAGAATCCACGCCAGCAGAAAGAGAACGAACCCGGCACCGTAAGTGGAGACAGTATTCATTCCGGGACACCTCTGGCCGTCTCTCTTGTAGAAAGTCACCACTATCCCTATCCAGATAATGAACACGGTGACAACGCCCACAATGTTGAGCGCAAGGCAGACCAAGCGGAGCCAACGGCAGCAGAACAGCTGAATGACGCCCAGGACGAACGCCAAGCCGTACACGAAGATGGAGATCAGAGCAAACGCCTGCAGTGCGCGAAAACGATCGCGGCGGGAAGTGCAGTTACGCCACAAACCATCATTTGAATTGTCGTACTTTGTACTGGTGCAGTTCAGTTGGAAACCCCATAAGGTAGCGCACATGTTGCGCGTAAAGTTCCGAATATCCTTGAAGCGAAACACATCGAGAGGCGTAGCCACCAGCACAAAGAAGAACGCGAAGAACTGTAAGACCAAGTAGAGCAGAAGGGCGAGATTCCACTCCATCTTTGCAAGTACACAACAGACTGTAAAAGCGGAGCCGGCGGCAGGCAGTAGAGAGAGTGGCGCGGAGGGAGGGGGGTCGAGGCTGTGCCGCTGGGCGGAGGAGGAGGTGGAAGGCGGGGGGAGGCGGACGAGTATGAAGAGCGGCGATCTGCGCGGAGGAACAGCTCGGGTTCTACTGCGTGTGCGTCGGCTTATAGGGAAGGGGTGAGAGAGGCGCGCTGGAATGCAAGGGGGTAGGGGAAGAAGAGATAAAAGGAGGTGGGGGAGAGCGGTGAGGCCACGCGCACGTGGGAGTGCGAGGCGTGCACAGCAGGAGCAGCGGGGCCACTTGCAGGCACACACGCAGCCAAACAGGAGAGGAGGCCAGCGGGCGCGAGAGACGCCGCACCGGCAGCGGAGGAGCGACAGAAGCGCAGGACAGGGGCGCCGTTTGCCACCCTCCCGGCAAGCCTTGTCCACCACCAGACCACGCACCCCCTCGCCTGCTGCCCTCCTCGCACACCTCCGCTTCTGCCCCGTCCCCCGCAGCGCAGGAATGCGATTTGTGCAGCGAGGACGGGGAGAGGCTGTACAGAGCGGCGGCGGGCGAACCGCCTGGGGCTTCGTGTCGCGTCTCTCTGCACTGTTGCAGGGGCGCCTGCGCGAGTCCCATTCACAGCGAGGGAGCGAAGGCGGGTGCGCAGTCGTGCCTGCCCCGCCCCCTCCCCATCGCTGTCTTCTCGCTGCGCCACCGTGTCCCCGTCTCGCCCACCCGCCCCTCCATCTCGGCAAGGCGGAGGCAGTCGCCTAATCCCCCAACGAGCACCAGCACACGCGCACGCACATGCGCAACAGCATACGCATCAGCAAGAGCACGGCGCAGCACCGCTGTGGCACACAGAGGGGAGGGGGAGCTGGCAGCGAGGGGCACACACGAGAGGCGCGAGAGGGAGGGCATACTCTATCTTATCGGCTGCTGAGCGAAAGGGGAGAAGGGGACAGAGAAGCCTAAGCGAAACAGAGAGAAAGCACAAGCAATACAGAGCACGCACCCGGCTGGATGGAGAGGTGGAGGGGAGGGCGTCAGCGAGGGGAGGAGGAGCGGCGAGGTGCGGCACCGCACGCCGCGCTCGTCCTCCGCCGCCGCACACACACCCTCACTCACACACAGGCAAAAGACAGGGGGAGGGGAGTAGAAAATAGAGCACAGAGAGAGGGGAAGAAGTGAAACCACAATAAAACAAAGGGAGCAACAAAGACAAAGGCGTCTCCGTCCCGCGGCTGTGCGTGCGCGTGTGGCGTGCGCGGCGGAGGGGGCGGGTGCCTGCGCCCACCTCCGGGTCGCCACTCGCCACTGTCCCCGGGAGCCGCCGACAACCACGCACGGTGCAGGCACGAGGTCGCGGCAGAGAGGGGAGGGCTGGATGGCGAGGCGCAAGCACAAGGAGAGGCGGCGCTGCCAGACAGCGCACACGCAGCACAGCCCTGCAACGGGCAGGAGCAAGCGTGCCCGCGTTCCCCCACCCCGTCTTCCTCGGGGGTGAGGGGGTGGCGACGCTAAGCGACACGGCACGCGCAGCAGGACGCCGTACCGCACACAGCAAGGAAGCCAGGGGAGGAGGCAGCGCAGCGCGCGTGCTCCCCGCCCCACTGCCTGCCTGACTGCGGCGCAGCAGGGCACCTACCCGCAGCACTGCACTACACGGCGAGCTGGTCAGCCCACACTCTCGCACGACGGCGCAAGCGGCGGCCGCTGTCGTGCGGGGAGCGGGGGGGGGGGCATAGGTGCATGCCGGGCGAGCTGCGGGAGGAGGCGGACCAGCCTCAGGTCCGGGCCCTGTGAGGCCCTGCGGGGGTGCCGTGCATCCCCCTCCCGCGCTCCAAGCTGCGGCGCGCCACCGCATCGTGCGGTTACTCAGCGCACCGGGGTCCGGGGCATTCGGTGGGCTAAATGGGCAATGAAACCAGTGAAAGCAGAAAAGCACAGGAAGGCGAGGCGGCAGAGGGGCGCAGCGAGCGCGGACACACTCCGGCAGAGAGGGGCAGGCTCGAGTCACAGAGGCCAAACGGCGCTTCGTCCCACTGCCGCTGCCTTGGACATCCGCATCGGCACCCTCTCACCTCGCTACCACCGCCTGCACACAGCGAAGGGGAGCGTCACAGCAGCAGAGGCGCAGAGCCACGCGCTCGCACAGGCCCCACGCGACGTGTCTCCATGGGTGACGGAGGGCAGAAAGCGGAGTGTCGCGCAGCAAGAGAGGGTGGCAGAGGTGGCGCAGGCGCCGGGCGGCAACACAGCGGGGAGGTGGGGTGGGCCACAGGGGCATGCGCGCCAGCCAGGAGACAGGTGAGAAGGAGCACAAGGAGGCGCACGACGGCGGCACGCTGAGGCACGCACAGCGGCGCGGCGGACACAGTCGAGGTGCGCCACAGCCAGCACGCGTCGCCGATGCGAGAGCGCCGGTCGTGCCTCCGCAGAGCCTCCCTGCGCTGCCGCCATGCGCGCGCTACCCACCGCAAGCACAGGCCGCTGCGCAGACACAGCAGGTACGCGAGAAGCACGCCGAGAGCAGTGCGACGAAACGAAAGGGGGAAAGACGCGAGGGCAGAGGCGAGCACCCGTAGTGCGCGCCCCCCCTCCTCCCCCGCCCGCACATCAGCTCCACGCGCCCCACCACGGGGATGTCCTTGTGGAGGTGCCGCGCTGCCGTCAAGCCTGCCCCCTTATTCTTGTTCACTTTCTTTGTCCTGATCCTTGATTTCAGTCGTCTTCCCACTCTCACCTGAGTCGATGTCCGGGCACGGGAGCAGTAAGGCGGCGATGTTGAGGATATCCAGGACCCAAGCCACGAGGAGGAGAACGATACCAGCGCCATAAGTGTACGAGCTCTTTATCACCAGGCAGCTGGGGTCTTCGTCCCTGTTGAACGTCACCACCATGGCCACCCAGACAACGCACAACGTGACAGCGCCCACAATGTTGAGCGCAAGGGAGACCAAGTGGAGCCAACGGCAGCAGAACAGCATGATGACGCCCAGGACGAACGCCGCTCCGTACACGAAGATGGAGATCAGAGCAAACGCCTGAGCAAGGCGGAAGTGATTGCGGTGTGGCGAGCAGAACTCCCACAGATATTCCGAGGGAAAATCGTACCCGTTGCCCTTGCAATCCTTCTTGAGACCCCATAACGTGATGCACTGATTGGAAGAGACTGTAGCACTGCGGCTTTTAAGCCGAAACATGTCGATGGGCGTGGCCACGAGCACCAACAGGAAGGCGATGAACTGCACGATCGCGTAGATCAAAAGGGCGAGATTCCACGTCATCTTGGCAGACGCTCCACAGTAGACTGGGGAAAGGCGAGGCGGCGGTGGGCAGAGGAAGAGGAAGCAGGGAAACACGGACGAGTGCGCGAGAGCAGTGATCCTCACCAAAGAACAGCTCGAGTGGTGCTGACTGTGTTTGTGCGTGTGTGTGTTGGGAGGGGCAGGGGTGAAGAGGAGAGGGAGAGAGGTAGGGGAGAGAGCGATGAGGCGAAGGGTGAGCGAGGGTGCGAGGCGTGCACCGCGGGTGCAAAGTAGAGGGGCGGGAGAGGGCCCTCTGCGTGTGCGAGCAGAGGCGGCAGCGCTGCCACCCGCCAATGCTGCCTCATAGCTTTCGAAAACAACGGGCACATCGGCAGCCGCGCGTGAGAACACGCCGGCACAGCCGGAGGGAACACACAGAGAGACCGCACCGCGGTAGAGCTCCACCGTACACACAATCAAGAGCGGAAAGCAATGAGCAGGCGATGTCAGAAGCAGCGAGTCGGAGCATGAGAATGCACCCATTTATCGGTGCCTACTCTCCCAACCTCACACACACACACGCCCACAGTCAGCAGCACCGGGCGGCGGAGGGGAAAGGCTTGCGGTGGAACAGCCACGCACTCTCTACGGCATTCCACAGCACAGTGTCCACCAGCGTCTGGCTGCGCAGCGCCGTTGCGTTTCCGACAGCGTGCCGCCTGTTGCCGTGGGGAACGTGGCAGCGCGGAACGAAGCTGCGGGCGGCTGGAGCATTGCATTCAGCAGCTCCCGGCTCGTATGCGTTGTCACCGAAACGCGGCACTGGCGCACAGCAGCAGACAATGTGTCCACATCGTTGCTGCTCGCCCCAATGGTGTCAACCAAATGACTAGGACGGGCAGAGTCGACGCTGTGCTGCTCGGGGGCGAATGCCTGCTCGAGGTCGAGCACGGGACCCACGCAGAGG
>NC_025866.1:387442-399999 GCF_000755165.1 Leishmania panamensis | reverse complement strand
GACGCAGACGCTGGTGGTGTACGTGAGTGCGGACTGCACAGGAGTACCAGAGGCAAAGACCTACATGAGCAGACAATGTACCGGGTCGCGCAGCAGCAGCGATGCCCATGGACGCTAGTAGTTCAGTGTCGTCGGCGTGCAGGCCTCATCGCGCTGGCTCGGTGGAATAGGCATCTCTAATCGTCGCCCGCGAGGGAGCTGGAGCAGCGGCAGCGGCGGCGGCTGAGGTTGCTGACAGCGCTGCTCATCCTCCTCCTCTCCCTTGCCAGGGTTTGCTGGTGCAGCGAGTCGATGTACATCCTGTTGAGTTGTCGTGAACAACCACATGGAGGCCTCCATGAGCGCACTTACACACCGCAGCGCGTCCACGGTGGCAGTTACCGCACCATCATTTCCGAGTAGCTGCTGCTGCTCTTCCACCTGCAGTCGGCAAAAGCTTTCCGCGCTCTCCGTCCACTGCTGCATTGCCGAGGAACTCGACAACAGCTGAAGCTGCTCGGAAGAGGGCCGGAGGTACTGTAGAACCTGTCGTGCAGTAGGTCGCTGTGTGGGGTCGCTGCGTAGCAGCGCCACGACAAGCTTCACCAGGTCCGCTGAGTATCCGCGGCGGTGCAGCATCTCCACCGGCACGCGGCGGCGGAGAGCTAGGAACTGATCACCATTTCGCGGGAGCGGCTGACCGGACATGAGCTCAAAAAGTGACATACCGAGCGAGAACATGTCACCCGCCTTGAAGTGCTGCTTCTCATTCAGCATATCAGCGCATAGGTACCGGCAGTCACCCTCGTCAACGCTCGTTGTGCTAAGTTCGTTGCCGTCGTTCCAGCTGTCGGGGTTCAGGGCGGTGGCCAGCCCGCTAGCACCAGGGCCTGTGTAAACGACAGGTCCGCTGTTCGGGTTCACGTAAGTGACACCTCCGACCTCGCCAGCCCGTTGGCCTCGTGCTGGGGAGCCGTAACCGTTTCGCGTCTCCGGCCTCGGTCGGCCTCTCTCATCCAGCAACACGCTGCAGCCGAAATCAGACAGTTTATACGCGCCGTCCCTGTCGATTAGAATGTTGTCCGGCTTGAAGTCGACGTGGGCAATGCTGGTGCGGTGCAGTGCATCGAGCGCGATGCTCATATGAGCTAGGAATACCTTCACCTCCGCCTCCGGCCAGGGTTCATTCCGGTCCTGTTTCTCATTCGCGACAGATGCGACGGAGCCGCCAGGGCAGTATTCCAGCTGCATGTACATGCGCGGCACCCGGCCTTCCTCCCAGGCAGCAGAGAGCTGCACAATGTGCGGCAGCCCCCGCACCATGCCCATCACGGACCGCTCGCGGCGGTAGCGCCGTTCCATCTCCGGTGTCCGCAGCGGGGGCGACATCTTCACTGCGACGTACTCGCCTGAGCTGATCTCCTTGAATAAGGATACTGTGCCGAAGGAGCCTCTGCCGAGAAGTCTTACTTCGTTGTACTCGGTCAGGATGCGCCGCGCCAAAAAGTTGGAGCACTCAGTGTCGGCCTGCGACACATCGAGGACGTCCTGCGACGGATGCAGCAGCACCTGAGAGAAGGTATTCGATCCACCAATCTGCTGAGACAGAGTCACAGGCGTGGCGTAGTCTATGATAAGTGGGGAGACAGCGCCGATCGCGTTGCTACCGCCGCCGGCGCCCCGGTAGACAGTCGTCGGCGGTGACGGCTGCGATGGGAAGGCGTTGTGCACGTTACTGTTGGGGATGATGCTGGTAAAGTTACACGCGCCCGTCTCCGCAAAAGGCGTTGTCGGTGTTTCGTCGAGGTCAAGTGCGCTGAACTGCGACAGAACGTCTGCGGACCGCTTCCGACTGCCCTCGCGGCGATAGAGCTTGAAGGACTGCGGAGGAGGGGCGGTCCCCGCACCCGACGTGGTGGCCCGTGAGACACTGCCTGACGCGTGGCTTGTCACCGGGTTGCGGCCGAATCCTCGAAGTGGCGCAGCAATACGCAGGGAAGGCTTTGGCGACGCACCTCCTGCAGCGGCGGCAGCAGACGCTGTAGCAGCACCCAAGGCCCAGGCTCCAGTGCTGGCGGCGGTGGTGGACAGTCCGGGACCGGCGCCGATGCCTCCGCTTGGAAGAGTTCCCCTGTTGCCCACTCCTGTGTGGATCGTGCGACGCTGCTTCGCTGGTGGTAACAGTTCGGCAACGAGCACTGTGTCCCCTACGTTGGTGAGTGTCACCGGCGCCGCAGGCGACGCTGATGATACTGCAACGCCGTTGGGCGCCGTCATTAACAGAGGTCGTTGTACCCCTCGGTCACCCCTACTATGATTTCCAACTGTCGTCTCTGCCGTGGATTTGTTGCTACTGCCCGCGTAGCCTCCGTGGATACGTGCAGCATTCGAGGAGGACGCCGATACGTGCGTTTTGGTGGGTTCAGCCAGAGAGTAATTCGAGGTTTCACGGGCAACAGCTGAGCGCTTCCCCGCCAGGGTGCCCGGCGTCTCTGTGGTCGCCATGGTCGGGGTGGAGGGGATAGGGAGAAGGGAGGCGTACAGGGCGGTTCCGCCTCTAGCGTGGCCGCCACCTTCCGGCTTCGCGCTCACCGCACCGCACAGACGGTCCGGCTGCGGCGCCTGCATCGATGTGAAGAACAGCGGTGATGATGATGTCGTGTACGCCAGAGAGGGTACTATCGGCGTTGCAGGTGGTGGGCGCTGGAAGAGAGGCTCCTCATTGCTGTCGGACTCGCAGGACAGGGGACAGTAGGGTACAGCACGGACAGCCGCAGGCACTTCGTGCTGCGACTGCTGCATCAGCGCTGGCGATGACGAAGGACGATGCAGTGGTGGAGGCGTCGGCAGCTGCGCGGAGGGGTAGTAGAGGACTGCGTTGGTTGTGGTCATCGTAGCCATGGAAGATGGCGTGTCGCCACCATCAGGGCTGGCTGCGCCACTGCCTGGTGCATTAATGGCGTCAGTATCCGCTGTGGCGGTGCTGATGGCACCGGTGCGCGTGGGAAACTGGGAGCTGATGAGAGGACTCACCTGTGCCGAAGGCAGAAGCGTGACGGCCACCGACGAGTTCTCGTCGTCTATGCTGGCTCGCATGTATGGGAATCTTCTCTAGTTACTAAAGAGGCCGTTGGCGCCTCGCTTGTGCCTCGCTTGTTCGCCTTTGGGTGCCTTTTTTGATGACGGTTCAACACCCCCCCCCACCCCTCAAACAGCACCGATGCGTCCACGCACGCAACGCCTACAAGGCAGAGACAAGGCACAGGCAACAACACAAAGAGAGAGCGAGAGAGAGACAGTGGGTGCGAGAAGCAGCTGGAGGTGGAAGGAGCGTAGGCGAGATATGTACCCCTCGTTCTCTGCTGGCACCCCAAAGCAAACGCTCACGTGAACGGCGAAGCAAAGGTGTATCAATGTGCGTGCGTGCGCTTCTTTGTATGACAATGCGTGAGTCCTACGCCAAAATGATCAGACGTATGGTCTTCCAATAGGTGATCCCTTCATAGTTCACTGATGAGAAAGAAAGAGGAGGAGTAAGAGAAGGAGAGAGGCGCGCGCGAGAGCGTGTATGTGTATGCGCTATGTGTGGGTATACCTAGGCGCGAGGCAAAACAGCGTGGAGAAGAGCCTCACAGCTTTGTTGACCAGACAACGGTTCGCTCTCTTATGGGTGAGCGCCTCTTTCTTGCTGCTTTGTGGCCAGGAGGGACGCGTTAGTGCGTGAGAAGGGCTTGAATATTGAGGTCTGGGTGCAACCGTGCGATGATGTGTGTCTGGTACGTACGGGCTACTTGCTGCGTTGCGGCTCTGTCGTGGTGGAGGCCCCCAAAACGTCTTCAGAGCGATGAAGGTATGGCACACTTGATCCTGATGATGCACAGCGCGAGTCCGACAAAAACAAATTCTAAAACGTCCAACGTCAAAAAAAAAAAAGAAATGAATGGCGCGGTTGGGCGTAGCGAACGAGGGAGGCGGTCAGGCCACAAATAAGCCGCAGAGCGGCGAAAGGGAAGAGAGAAAATGCGCCAGAATGTGAATAAGACAAGCATCTAGCAACGGCAGCAACGCCTGGGCTTTGGGGTGTGCGGTGAATATGCCCTCACAAGTGATGAAATGCTGTAGTGTGCGCTATCGCTCCCGAGCTAAGGTCATTATCATTTTGTCGTCGTCGTCGCGGTAAGGAGCGTTCGCCGCACACGGTGAGCGAGGAGGAGGGGAGAAAGAAAAACAAAAGCGAAGGAGAGAGCGCCAATAAATAAAGCACAGACAGGGAGTTGAGTTTGATGTGAGAGGGCGGCACACGTAAGGCTGCGTATACGTGCTCCACGCGTCGATGTCCGCTTCCTTGGCAGGAGGGATTCCCCAGCAGCCGTGCAACGTGCAGGTACCCCTTTTCTCCTTTTCAAACGCAGAAAAGGCGTAGAAGTATACGCTCAGTCAGTGGGGAGACGTACGCCACGTAAACGCGCGCGTGCTACAACACGAGAGCGCACACGCCGATCATCCAAAACAAAGCGGAAGAAGAAAAAAAACACCGTGGCAAATGTGTGCCACGACGTGCCTCCTCCTGTGGTGGGTGGGCACGTGGGCTGAAAGCCGCATGTGGTCCACCCGCACACCGTGTCTGCATACCTCACGTGGCGCAGCAACGGCGACTCTCCCCTCCACACTTATGCGTTTCCTTTTTCCCTTTTGCTCTCATGTGGGGTCTTTACCTTGCTCATACGTCAGATGCGTTACGTGAACAAGCCGCACAGTAAGTGAACTCCAGCGAGAGGAGCTCGATAAGGTGATGTGAGACACGAACACGCCAAACACAACATTAAAACGCCACAGACTAACTAGAAAGCAACGCGCGCCTGCGGATGCAGCGAGAGAGGGGGGAGACAACATGCGGCTGTTCACTACACACCGCGCCCGTGTCCGGCTGTGTGGATCATTAGTGAGGGGAGGTGGCCTTCCCATATCCATCAACGCACTGTCGCGAGACGACATTACAGAGTAGATGGCGCAGCCATGCGCACGAGGCACACACTGGCCAGCCTAAGAGAGCGAGAGGCAAGAGGAGAGAGGAGTGGGCCCTTCTACCCTCGCCGCCCCTTGCCTCGCAGCTGTGTCATTCAGCGCCGCACACATTAATGCTGGATGTCTTTGCGGGCCTGCTGTTGCATCATTTCCAACCGCATCTTCTCGAGCTGGTCACGCTGGTACTGCTCATAGAGGCTAGTGAAGTGTAGGAACTCTCTCTTGGCGAATCCGGCATAGAGAATGGCGAACTCTTCCACACACAGGCGCTCCTCTGGTGTGAGGCCGTACCCGTCATCTTTGCCCTTCGAGGATGGCACGACGCACTTTACAAAGGCGCGGTGCACGACACGGTGGCGTGCTTCGTGGTACTTGAGGAACTGCTCAGCCGCGGCGGTGTCCTTGGCGAGCGCTGCGCCGTTGGATTGACCCATTCAGGAAGGGGGGTTCGTGTATGTTTGTTTGATGTAGTGAGACTCTGCATCTCCCTTGATAGCACTGCTTATATATGTGCGTGTCTGCGCACTCGCGTGCTTGACCTTCTCAGCGTCGCTTAGCGAATGAAGTGCAACGTGACAGAGAGTCGGTTGCCCGCACTCCCTCTCACTCTTTTGGCCGTCGTGGAGAGGAGAGAGATCGAAGTGGCGCGTATTGGGCAAACGGCAGCGAGTTCTCTTCACACACGCAAAGAACAAGTGAGAGACACGCGACTACTTCCGCACACGAACACGTGCGCGGCGACAGCACCTATCAATATACGCCGCGGCCAAGCCGGCAAGACTGATGCACAATGGGTCAGACACAGAGAGAGAGAAAGAGAGAACGAGACGAGAGAGGGGAAAGACGGACGAGTAATGGGTACGAAGAGGCACACCAGTACAGAGGGCAAGTGCAACGAGAGAGGATTTGAGGGGGGGGGAACCGTGCAGGTGGAGTGGGAGCGATGAAGATCCCCTGCTTTGCGCTCGTGTATGATTTCGCCGAGGGTCATGCAGATCACCGAGAAGCGGAGGCAGCACGGGTCCTCATCGCATCAAAAGACTGGAAAGAAACGGCGGACAAGAGGCACCCACGACGCACAATGCAACCCTTCGGCAGT
Source organism: Leishmania panamensis (assembly GCF_000755165.1). Lineage (NCBI taxonomy): Eukaryota > Euglenozoa > Kinetoplastea > Trypanosomatida > Trypanosomatidae > Leishmania > Leishmania panamensis. Next base: position 393,896 of record NC_025866.1, on the reverse strand, counting down.
GCTCTTGTCATCGGGTGCTATGTGTCCTCGGTGCTTGCCACCAGACAGACAGATGTGAGCTCCCTTGCGAGACAAGCCCTCCAGCTGTAGTTGCCTCATGCGTGTCTGCACGGTATTTCTCTGCTTGCTTGCGCCTATGACAACTCCCGTGGTGCGTCCAGCTACGCATCCCAAGTGCGTCAAGTTCCTCCACCATCCCCCCTCTCGCCGTCTTCCACTGCTGCTCTTGCCTGGGCAGCGCACGGGTACAAACGCATACACAAGCGCATCACGTGGACAGACGCAGACATGGGCCTCTGGGCACCAAGATGTAGCGGAGGAGGAAGGGAGGAAAAGACGCAGAAATAAAGTGGCGGACTGTGCGTTTCTCTCTGCGCACATCTGTGCGGCTACAACCACCTCACACCACGTACTCGAGCTCACAGAAAGCTTCGTGTACCGTCTTGGTGTCGTGCAGTCCACGGCAGCGCACCTGCAGTGCCGCGCCCGCTGGCAGGAAGAGACATGCGCTGAGGGTGTTCGTGTGCAGCTGCGCTGGTTCGCAGCAGGTCCGCTGACGCTGAGTCACGCCGGCAATGTCACCGTGAACGCGACGCCGCGTGGGTGACCCGCCTGGAGACACGGATGTGTGCAGGTGCGCACCGCGGCCAGAGGGAGAGCAATAGCTTCCTGCAGAAGTGCCGATGCTGTGCGATTTGCCACGCGTGGTCCACCATGGTGAAGCAGTTTCTGCAGTAGAGGCGGCAGGGTGAGCGTAGAGAAGCGTGTGCGTGACTACCTCACGCATGCCAGCCACGGAGACACCGTTCATCCATAGTGTCAGTGCGCCACCGCAGCCGCTGTCGCCGCTGTCAGCCTCTGCGCGCCCCGCTCCGCTGCACAGGCTCGCTGATGCACAGTGACGCACGAGACACACGCGCACCGCGTAGATGCCGGCCCTCTCCACGAGCATCGTTGACGTGTCGGGCCAGCTAGCGAGGGACAACGTCCATGTCATCCAGCCTAGCCGAACTTCACCGTTGTGACCGCTCGTGCCTTCCTCTCCTGCCTGCTCCATCTCACGTAAGTTGCGCTGGTGGGCCGCCCACGTCCCTAGACTGTACCAGCAGTCGGTACGGCCGTCAAAGGCGTGACACTCCGTCCACGGAAGCGCCGGACTCACCCCGTTCAGCATCGGCTGCGGTCCTGCGTTAGACAATTTCATGGCGGCAAAGCCGTTCTCTGCGCGGCGGACGGCAGTGGAGAAGTGACTCTGAGCATCCCCCAGCCAATACCACCGAACTCGGCGGCCGGAGGCTGGCAGCGCGGAAGAGAACGCGGCAGCGCTCGCGCCACTCGGCGCACACGTTGGCCCAGACAAACACGCGGGAAGCATAGTGCCCCTCGGGGCGGAGGGGGATGGATGCCGCACCGCGAGATGAAACGGCCGCGGCGAATTCCCACGAGTGCTCGCCATGTCCACCCTGCTGGTCCTCTTCACGTTGCTAAAGAGCCTGCCCGCCGAGTCACGGCAGCTGCCTTTTGATATAAGGCGCGACTGCCCACGGCTGACGGCACGGCGGTGGTCGCCTTCAGCACCACCATCGAACGGGTTCGTGCCCTCGGCCAATGCGGCTGGTACGGACCGCAGAAAGTGTTGCCACTGTCGCCGCAGTCGCTGCACCTCGCGCATCATCTTCGGCGTACCGGCAGAACCGGCAGCAGTCGCCGATGGCAGTGCGTGCGAGGTGGGCGCGGGTGCACCTGTTGTGGCAACTCTACCCCTTCGACAGGACCGCTCGTGCCGACCAAGCGAAGATGCTGTCGAAGATGTGAGCGGCGACGAAGAGGAGGAGCTGGAGGACGAGGTGGCCGAGCGGTGGCGACACTCTGAGGCGGCCGCACCATCGCCGCCAGTATAAGCCCTGTCCTTCAATGTCAACGTGGAAGTGTTGGAGGTGACGCTGCTCGAGCACGCGTGATGCTGGTGGTGGTGGTGGAAGTGTGGGCATGACAGGGCAACCGCCTTCAGTCGGTGCCGGAGACGCTGCAGCTCCTGCTGAAGCGGGACTACTCGTGCTTCCACAGCTGCCTTGCACATTGCCTTGACCGCCTCCGACGTTCGTTCATCGAGCTGCCGTGACGGGATCTGCTGTTGAGCCTCAAGACGGAACAGAGACTCCCACAACCTGTCTGCTTCCTCACGGTGAGCGGTGGTATCCAAGCGATAGCGCTCCTCCTTGACATCGCGATCTTGCACGAGCACAGTCGTGTACTGCTGAAGCTGCTGCAGCGAATCCTCCAGCTGCCGCACTCGGGCAGCGTGCGCTTGCGCTGTGGCGGCGAGCAGCCTCACCGCGTGCAGGACGCAGGGCTGCACGTTCAGCCACGTTTTTTCCTGTCCGTGTTCCGTTGCACAGATGCCTCGCAGCACCTCTTGAAGACGCGTCACTGCGTCGGCCGAGTCGCTGGCACCACTGTCAGGTGAGTTGAAAAAGGCCATGCTACCACTCTCCCCAATGGGCATTGATGCTGACACGGGTGGTGCAGCAGCCGCAGAAGACGCTGGGATGGAAAAGGAGAAGGGGTAGGCGGCAGACGGCAGCAGCGGCTTTGGGGAATGTGGGGGCTGAGGAGGAGCAGCCGTCCCCGCTGACGAGGTGGAGTGCACACCATGCAGTGGTGGTGGGGAACGGGGCATACCGTGCACCACACGAGACCGCCATGCTGCGTAGTCGTTCATGCTTTACTGTGGTGGAGCGACAGAAGCAAGGCCCACTGGCTCTTTCCCTCAGTTTGTCTGTGTGTGTGTCTATGCGTGTGTGTGCGCGGGTATTTGAAGTTTAAGTGCGAGAAGGGGGAGGCTCCTACAAGGAATGTGAATGAAGCTAAGAGCTGCGAAGGGAATCATCAGAAGAGAAGGGAGAAAACAAAGCGCAGAGAAAGGAGGTGCATCGTTGCGCTGAAGGGGGTTGGAGGAGAAGACACAGCACATCACAGAGAAAAAGACTTTCCCGTCCGAAAGGCTTGTGCTTCAATCGAGTATACGGTCCCCACGCATTCCTCCTTCCCCTCTCCTCCGCAACAGACGGGAGTGCAGCTCCCAGGTAATGGCACGAACGAGAAAACACCTGCGACTCACCTCCTGTCCTGTGTGGGTAGGCGTACGCGCGCACGCACACGCGACGGAGACGACGTCGGAGGGAGGTGGGAGGAAAAACGCGGCAGTGCGCCAAGAAGGCCCCACGCCTGTGCCACTGGCGTGGGAAGGGCACCGAGACCAAAAAGATGTGGTCTGCAGACTCCATCCGCGCAGACCATGCGGGAAAAAAAGAGGGAGGGAAGAAGGAGAATGGCAGTAGAAGGCGAGGTGGTGAGAGAAAGGGGTAGAAGGGCACAATCTCCCTCATACAATCCCACCCACCCACCCCCGAAAGTGTAGACCCTCCCTCCGTGGATGTCTGTGTCGCCGGTGTGAACACTCGCCACACCGGAGGGTTTGCACGCCGGCCAACCAACTAACCCCCTTAGCAGGCAAACAGAAACCACGTTAGCGCCATGAAGAAGAGGAAGGTCACATGTGCGTAGAAGGACCAAGTGAAGAAGTTGTTCTTAGCATCTGCCTCCTAAGCCATAGCCTCCCCTGTACACAAGTGCATGCAGGAGTGGGGCTGTATTACCGCCACGCGCGCCAAGAGCAGCTACTCTGTGTCGTGGCGTGTGTGGATCGTGTTAGTCTCACGTCTCCCTGCCTGGTGATTCATTACGCGGATGTTGACTCTTTGCACTGCCTGTGGATGTGGAGCCTCTCACTCGTACAACAAGACTAAAGGGGGGGAAGAGGGCACAGAAAAACGCTTCAAGAAAACAACAACAAAGAAGATGACGAAGACTTCGAGAGAGGGGGGAGAACAGCCGCGCAACGGGCGAACACAGCGCCGACAACAAAAAGGGAGGCGGGTGGAGCCCAGACGATGGTGATGGGGGAGAGGCACATGTGCGTGGTGGCAACTGAGAAAGAGAGACGCAGACACGCAAGAGGCCTCACTCCCTCTTTCGCTCTGCCTCTTGCTCTGCAGCATCGCCTGTTTGTCTCGGTAGCGCCTACGATCGTCTCGGTCGCTGTACCCACCGCTGCAGGACACCCATTTCTTATTTCGCGCACGCACGTCACCCGGGGCTCCCTTTGCCCCATTCCTCAACCATATCTGCAGCAACGCTCGGGATGATAGTGGAAACACGAGCGGGCAAAGCCAACGACTGCGGGGTTACCTCTTGCCCTCCCCCTCCTTGCCTACCTGCCTTATACCTCTACGTACCGCTTTAGAAGGTGCGACAGATGGCTTCGGCGATGTGCGAGCACTCCAGTTCCGTGCTCCACTGCGTGTACGTCTCGTCAAGTACACGGCGCAGCTTCTGCTCGGCACGCTTCTCCTGGATAAAGTGGATGACCGGCAGCTTGTTGTACACAAAGGACGGAACGATCATGTCGGCCCACAGCACAGGCAGCCAGAAGAAGAACGAATACCACCACACGCACGTCCACGAGGCGAGGTACCACACGCTCATCGGCTCCAAGTGGCGGCGAGACTCCACGAGGGAAGGCTGCACCACCGCCTTCGACTCGACCAGCTTGGCCATGGAGCCGCCGTTGCGGCGAACGGTGTTGCTGCAGACGCGACGCATCATCTTATGCTGTTGCTGTTGTTTCTCGGTCGTTAGAGAAGGTGCAGAGAGCGAAGCAAGAAAGGGAGACGGACGGACCCACACGCCAGCACTGACGACGTGTATGCGAACTGCATCGGTATGAGCAACAACATCACGTGAGAGACACCAAGAGAAAGAGAGAGAGAACCACGCAGGGGATACAGAGGTGAACAGTGCACGAGAAGGGCGCAGACAGGGAAAAGAGCGAAGGAACAGCTGGCTCTTGTTTTTTATCCGCAAAAGGCACATGGAGGGGTGCAGCAGGGCCAGAAGGAGCACCACGGCGCATGACATGGTGCGGGCTGGAGCGAGCATCCGCCTGTCATTCCTCCAGGAGTGTCTGGTGAGAGAAGAAGGGGTGAGATGGTCAATGTTTCGTCATCCTGATTTATTGCCTTCACCGAGGTAGCAAATAATAGAAAGAGGCGTGAGCACAGGCAAACAAGCAAAGCGCTGCGTTAGCAGCAGAAGAGGCCCCGTGGAAAAGAAAGGCAAACAGAAGCACCGCGGTGCTATCGCGATAATCCTCACACACCCGCACACACCCACAACTAACGCCTGCAGAAGGGGCTGCTCGGACAAGAGAAGCGGCAGAGCACTGAAAACGCTGCTCTCTCTCTCTCTCTCGCTTTCTCTCATTGTTTCGTTCTGTCCAGGTAACATCGTCGCACCACGTCCGTGCGACTGTACGAACCAAAGCTCGCAAAGTGGAAAAGGGGGCAGTGTGAAGTCGAATCAATGGAGGATGATCCACCTCTCTCCTTCCCGCCCTTCACCTCCTCCCTCCTCACCCTTGAAGATCACGACAGCACCCGAGACACGGTGCGGCATCACCACACAGAGAGCGAAGCCGGGATATTTGTCTTCGTAGTCTTTTAGAGCAGGGAGGTGCACTGCCTAGGGAGCCATGCCCACTGCACCCGCTCACAGCAGTTGTCGCAGGAGACCCAGCCCAATAGCAAACAAAACAATGAGGGAAGCGTATCGGCGCCACTGCAGCTGACCGCCTCGTTGGGCTACGGCGCCAGAAGTGTTCTTGTCCTGATGATGACGACGGGGCTTCTGGGCAGCGGCACAGGCGGTTGCCACCACAGTGTCTGCAGCTTCACCTTTTCCGTTACCAGGGGTTTTCTTAGTCGGAACGGGAGCTGTCTCGCGAGACGTCGTACGCTCCTGTGCAGCGGCTTCAGGTTTCGCGCCTGCCGGCGCTTCTTCAGTTTCAGTAGCCTCCTCCTCACTACCGCTGCTGTTGCTGCTACTGCCTTCACCCTGTGGAGAGATGTCATCATCCTCGATGAAGGCTGCGTCCGCTGCAAAGGCGTCGGGCAACACGCGCTTGTACACCGCATGGAGGCGCTTCACGTTGTACTTTCTGCTGCTCGCCGCATACTTGCGTCGCTCCTCAGCGGTGGCGCTCATCGAGCCTGTCGTCGGCTCCTCCGAAGCGAAGAAAGACACGAGTGCGATGAGGATGGTGCGGAGCCCCCACATCGGGGACCAGTTCTCGGGGTGATAGGAGCTGTTGGACAGGCAAATCTGCATGCCCGTCTTGAGCCGCCCGCTCGGGGTGCACATTTGCACACTCGGTGGCTTGAACGGGTAGTCAGACGGGATCTCAATGAGCCCCACGTAGCGGCCACCCTCGTAAGGTGTGTCGGCAGGTCCATCCACGACAAAGTAGCAACGCAGCATGTTTTGTGGATCAACACCCACCTGAAATGGAAGCTCCCATTCCGCGTTGAGCTTCCGCAACTCAATTTGTAGCCTT
>NC_025866.1:361851-379358 GCF_000755165.1 Leishmania panamensis | reverse complement strand
TGTAGGCGCTTGGCCCAGTCACCACCAGAGGTGGCTCGGCACTGGCAGGAGGGGGACGGGGAGGGGGGCTGCCTGGCTTCCGCACAAGGTGAGAGTGCGGAGCCCTGGGGATGCCGCGCACTGAGGTGCCCCTCCGCCATCAGAGCCATGCAAAATAGAAGGGGCGAGTAAAGAATCGCATCACCGTCCCGCCTTCTCCGGTTGCGGCTAATGGTCACTGTAAAATATATAATGATGAAGCAGTAAGCCGCGCCTGCTAGACTGTATGTGTGTGTGCGTGTGTGTGCCAGGGGTGCGTGGAAGGAGGAAGGCAGAGGAATTCTTGTGTATTTGTGAGATGTAGCAAGTGCAATAACCCGCGCCGCTCAGCTATTGTGTATGGCTTGGTGGCACATTTTAGCTATGATTTGGCTATCGATGCCCCAAAACATCTGACGGATGTTAAGCATGGATGTTTACCTTCTGTCGTCGTGGATGCGACTTTTCTTACTGCGGTGGGGATGAATGTCCACGTCGTTCCCCCGCCCGTCCATCTCGCGGCTTCCCGCTTGTTTAGTTTGTTTTTTGCACAAAAAGAAGCGCAGAAGAGCCGCGAGTATTTGCGATGCGCTGGCAACCACAAAGTCGTGCGGCAGTGGTGCAGCGCAACAGAGCGCGGGGGGGGAGCGGATGCAGCGTCTTGATGGTAGACGAAAGGAATGAAATGGTAGGATAAAGAGAAGGTAAGGTGCCGGATTCCGCTCCATTACAACAGCAGACTACCTCTGCAGGACGGGCCAGACGTGCGCTTCTCAGTAAGGGAGCAAGGATAAAAGAAGCCCTCATGAGGTCCGGATACCCCTGCCTAAGTCGCGGTGAACGCGCGACGAGGCCTCTGATCTTGCCAGAATTTCTTGTCGTGCAGACATGGCACATGTAAGACAAACAACAAGTTGCCCTCGCGCACTGTTGGCACGCCTAGCGCCTGGTCCTTCTCAGCGCTGCTGACTATGTTTGTGCGCTTTTTCTCTAGAAGACAGCAAGTCCATCATCTGTGCCGCTGCGGTTGCCATATTTACATACAAGCTGGTGTGGTTGTCATGCTGCAATGCTGGTACACCTCGAGGCAATGGATAGCACACCAGGGGGTTGCAAAGAACACCAGCACGAGGGGCCGAGCAAGGGGACGACAACATGATTGCCACCCCTTACCCGTTGCTTTGCCAATATTGCTTGCCCCTATTCACACCTGCGCGACACGCTCACCAGGCCACTACGAAGGCGTCTGTTGGCCAGGATCCATGGCCACCAGCAGATGAGATGAGCTTTGGTAGCCAGGCGATGCGGACTTCCAGCGTCCATGCACCATTCCCCAGCGGTTGCAAAAGGAGGCATCACAGGGGGAGGGGAACGATGACGACGACGTCGCCGACTCGGTAAGTTCGTTTCATATTCTCTTGAGTCTGCGCAGTTGTCAAGAATAACGCTGAGATCACAGAGGGGGGCGTGTGCATGGCGAAGCAGAGAGGGAGAGCGAGAGGGCAATGTACTGGTAGAGTTGCCCGTGCGTGCCCTCGCACTGCAGCGTCCACACAGCCTCACCGACAGTGCGGCGGCGGAACGCACCTCCAATTTCATCTTGTTCACTGAAGAAAAGGGTGCTGCTGCTTGTTACTGCACGGGTGGTGGGTGGTACAGAAATGGTGGAAATCAGGCACCCACCATGCAGAGCGATACCGTCGCCCTCGCCTCCAGGAGCTTGATGTTCCTCAACAGATGCGACATGTGCAGTCTGCGACGCCGGCGTGCCTGTCGCCCGTGCAAGACATAGCAGGCACAAGAGTCGCTCCTGAATGCAGTCGGAGAGAGGCAGTCGCTTGACTTTGCGCAAGCTGGCGAGCCCAAGTCTCGGGAATAGAGAGACGAGCAGGAAGCGCAAGACGACTCTGCGACGAGCGAGGAGTTGCACTCTGTGGTAGCTGCGACCTCCAAAGAGGATCGAAAATACTCAGAGGAGAACAGTGCGGATCGCGTTTTTCCAACTCGTCGGTGGGGCTGCTGCCGCCACATCCTCCAAGGTCTCGGAAGACATGGTTACGTGCGGCAGGGACAGCGTTGCAGCAACAGAGGACCACAGAGAGGTTGGTGATGCTGTTGACGGTCGCATCGCACTCAGGGAGAGAAAAGACGTACGCACCGGTGAAGACGGCGTGCCGCGCTCTGCCCCCTCTCCAGTGCGCCGTTGAGGCGGTTTCCAAGTCCGTCATACGTCGATCATTCCCCCCCCCCTATCGAAACGTTGGCGCGGGAGCCAGTGTTTCTCCCTTCCCACCTCCGACTCGTCCCCAGTACACGAAGAGGGTGCAGTGCGCGCAAAAGAACATAAATTGCGTTGACACGCTGAAACCCTCACCCACATACTCGGCAGCTCATGAGAAACAGCTGGCGAGGTCGATACTGCAGACGATATGTTGCCATCCTGCTCTGCAGAGTCGCCATTGCAACAGTGCGTCTAGGTTCAAGATTTCTTCTACCGGCGCCGTGACGAGCGCATCCCCATCGAGGATGCAAGCAGCTGCATTGCCGTCACACAGTCAGCGTAGAAAGAAAAAAGGAGGCACAGAAGTCAACACCGCGCTGTCCGCCACGACCCATCAGAGCGCTGCCGTGCTATATATGAGTCGAGAGATGAGGAGGAAGAGTAAGCGCCTTGGCTAAGCAGTCGAGTGCTTATCCTACGAACATCACTTGGAAAACCTTGGCGAAATAGGAATGCTGAATGACGCTGATACGAGACTCTTGGAACACGGCAGATACGTGGAAGGAGGGCTATCACTGGCGTCGTGTAGAACGCACGCATGTCTGTTGAGTTCAGCAAGAGAGAGGGAGGGGGACCAAGAGGTGGACAAGAACATAAACTATGCTGTGGTTCCAGTACGTCACATATAGCACCACAGTGCAGAGTGGGGGGAGGGTTCTTTGCCATTGGAAAGCAACCCTCCCCAGACACTACTCACTCTCTCTCTCATCACTCACCTCAGCCTTTTTCGCTCTTTGGCCGCTTCATGATTCGCTCGCCACCACCACCAGCTCGACCATCCTCTTCCTTAGCAGCGCAGAGACGAAGAGTCGTACGTGTTGTGCTGCCTCTCCTGTTCGGCTGTTTTATGCGATATGTACGACGTCAAGTACGCAGGCACAAGCCAACAAACGGGGCCAAAGCTAAGCACCCTGTGCCACCCATTGGTTGACGTGTCCTGCTGCGCCGCGTCGTGCGTGGGCTGGGTCGATGGGCGAGTGTGTGTGGCTACAAGTGCTTTGCGCTTTCACTCGATGAGGAATAGAATAAAGTCCAACAGAGAGTAGAGAAGGGGAAAAAAGGGACAATTAAGAGGTAAAGTAGTTTCCACACGCAGTGATGCGGCTGCCCAGAGTAGCACACAGTACTGAGTGTGCCTTCCCCCCTCTCTCCATGTAGAAGTTGCACTGCATTCGCGAGGTGGTAGCACGACGTAGAAAATACGGCTATGCATCGCCGTTAAAACCTGAACATTGAGTGATGCCACCGCAACTGCTGCGTGTTCGTGTCCTGCAGCCTGGCAAACGACGCCAGTAGCCCCAGCATGAGCTGCAAAGGACCCACGGAAGAGGCTGAAAGCGGAGACGGCAGCTCGAGCAGTGTCAAGGCACCGCGATGCCGGGTGTTAACCACTGTGAAGATTGACTCCCCCGTAAACAACAGATGGCGAGAGAAAGTCAATTTAGTGTGACAACAAGCCGCCCGCTCTCATCTCCCCTCACCCGCCCCCGAAGTGATTTCGCTCGGTAACTTTTCCCTTTGCTTCGTATGTAGCGATGTGTGTGTAGGGAGGGTGACTTTCCTCATTTTTTTCCCATTAAGTGCTGCTTTACCGACATATTGCTGGTGTTTTTCTATCGCCCCCATCAGCACCGCATCGACCCAGTCGCGACTGGCGCAGCCAAGGCACGGGTGCACTGCTGAACGCGCAAATACACACTGCGCCGACACACAGGGCATTCCCTTTGGTAAGGAGATGCGTACCAAGGAAACGCATACACAGTCAAGAGGGGACAATACAGTCACCAAAGCCTCCACTAGACGCACAAGCCGACTCGTATACCCAGGCACAGAGATAAAAACAGCAACACACACATATGCACATACGCACCACCCACTTTAGATGTTGGTGTAGCGCTCATCCGCCGGGCGATCAAAGTCCACAAGCAGCTCGCTGACGCTCCAGTCCTCGTACGTGTTGTCAGGCAGCACGCGACGAATAATAAGCGGCGTGCGACGCTCACGCAGCTCCTTGATGGCAATCGTCAGTGGATCGGTTTCGCCCTCTAGTGCCACAGCGACTGGAGCGTTCATGCTAATCTGCAGCGCGCGCGTACCCAGCACGCGTGCCCGCTCATACTTGGTCATGACTGCACTCGTCACGCGCTCGTTGATGCCGCGGGCCCGCGCACCTTTTGCGGCCTGCGCGTTACCAGACAAAACGACGTTGGTGGCAATGTCCTCGGGCAGTTGGTCCCCTCCCTCATCATCCTCCTCATCGCCGCTGCTGTGATGAATGTCGCTGCTGCTGTTCACCTCATCACGGTCGTCTCCCAGATTGAGGCTGAGGACATCGTCATCGTCATCGTGATCCGACATCGATGCGGCGCCCGTGTTGGCAGTGGTAAAAAATAAGTATGAATGCGTGTAGGGAGGCGCGGATAAGGGTGCTCGACACCGCTCAAACCAGGGGTTGTACCGCCTCACAGCCACTGCTGCTGTGTCAGCGGGGACATTCAGAGAAAGTGAAACGATCGTCAGAGCAAAAAGGAACGGTCAACAGAGATTTGAGGCGTGGTACGCAGAAGAGATTCATATCATCGCCACGACAGGTCGTCGGAAGGCGAGGGGGTCTCAATAAGAGAGGTGGCCGACGCCAAGAAAGTTTTTCCTTTTCATGACAACGTGTCCCTCCCATGCCATTGAGCAGGACTCGAACGCCACTCCACTCCTCCACCGTCCCTGCCTCAAGCCCCACCTACACGATCCGCAGCTCGCCCCTCGGTGCAACCGCAGGGGCGGCTCAGGCGCCACACACCAGTGGGCAGCCAGGGCCGGGTGGGGTGCACTTGAGCCATGGCGACGCCATCCCCCCATCGGGTAGGTGGCACAACCCTCTTCACTGTCGCGGGTCGCTCCCACGCAGCGCCCAACACCACCAGTCTGCCAGCATCAGCAGCGATACATCGCTCCAGCCTCCCCACGGTGTAGGCGCTTGGCCCAGTCACCACCAGAGGTGGCTCGGCACTGGCAGGAGGGGGACGGGGAGGGGGGCTGCCTGGCTTCCGCACAAGGTGAGAGTGCGGAGCCCTGGGGATGCCGCGCACCGAGAGGTGCCCCTCCGCCATCAGAGCCATGCAAAATAGAAGGGGCGAGTAAAGAGCATACCCACGGTGTGCAACATCTGCCAGAGACTGGTCACAGAGCAGTGCTGGCGTTGCTCTCTTCGACTCGTGCAGTCAACTCGCCTGGGTAAGCACTCGTCACTTTCCTTGATGAGCACCAAGCGTGTGTGTGTGTGTGCGTGTCGCCGCACACGCGCAGAGAGAGGCACAGTTTACGTCATTTTTGCGGTCGCTGCGTGTCCGCTCAGGGCATGGACGTAGCTCTTTGAGCACGCGATACGAGTGTGTGCGTGTGCTTTGCGCGCAGCACGACTCCACTCCTAACTGGCCCCTACACTACCCAGTTGGAGGAGCGCTGCAGTCCGTCCAAGACATCGGCCAAGTACACCCGAAGTGCCATGTCGTGCAGCCGCTCCGAGTCGCCTGAGCTTCGGGCAGAGGGGGAAAAAGGAAATAGCAGCGCCGTCTCCGACAGCTCCGCGATGCTGGCGTACAACGTGCGGCGGGGCGCATCGCCCAGCATGCGAGGCAAGATCCCATGTTGCTCGGCCTCATCCTCAGCCATCTCCTCGCCACCCGCGCCAGTGCACACCCACGATGTCCCTGAACGCGCCATTACTCCCCGCTGCACGCTCATCGGCCGTGTAATCAGAAAATGTGCGCGGGAGTCCATCACGGTTGGCTGTTCCCCAGGCACTGATCCGTCGCTGAGGAACTGCTCACGCGCAGCGTGCGTGTGATCATGGTAGAGAAGAGCAAAGTGGGTGCGGAAGCCACCGAGCAGTGGCTGAAGGTCGGTCACCGTCGTCACTCGCCTGGAGCACAACAGCTGCTGCAGAACATACGCCCGGTCATCGGCAGAGAGAAAGTAGCGGCGGCGGTCGGCCCACAGCAGGAGTTGGTCAGCCCACACGGAGCGCAATGGCAAGCCGAGGTCGTTGACAGCGTGGCGGTATACCGTGATGAACTCTGGCGCCTCCACGCGCAGGTAGAGCTTCAGCAGTCGTGATACGATGGGCGCCGTCATGGGTACCTTTGTCTCCTCCATTCTCGCTAGCACCTCGGCCGCCCGCTGTGCCGGACACATGGAGTTGTGAGCCTCTTGGAGAAGGCAGCTGTAGTAAAACTCGTCTGTGCAATGCAGCACCTGCCTCTCGCGCGCAGGCTGGAGATAATCCTGCTCGTAGCGTGGCAGCTGGCACTTGGAGAGCGCGTTGAGTGAGGTTTGCAAGAGGTACTCCAGTGTATACCGCTCCGCTGTAGTGCAGCCGCTACCGCTACTGCCACCACTGCATGCAGGGCTAGTCAAGCGCTCCAAGACGTAGCTGTACACCGTGAGCACCACATCTGCCGCCCGCGCGGCGCCAGCGGAGATGAGAAGCGGCGTCCATATGTGCGCCTTCACCTGAGAGACGGCCCCTGCGGCAATAAGCGCTCTGGCGAGACGCACGACGTGGTGGTTTTCCTTCGCCGTCTGCAACATGGAGAGGAGTCGGTGAAGCAGAAGCTCTGTCAGGGAAAAGCCAACGGTGATGGCCCTGGCGCTGGCATTGTCACGGTACGCACCGGAAGAAATGGTAACGGGGTGACTCTGTGAAGAGAGAAGGGGAGAAATGCCCACATCACTGCTTGGGAAAGAGGCGGCAAGTGGCGCCGGCGCAGCATTGACTGCCTCGGATGGCTTCTTAGCAGTGAAGGTCGCCGCCGCGCAGCCAATTTGAGACCCGCTCCCACCGCCTGCCCCACGCCGCAGCACCGCCTCTGCACCAGTGTCCTCGCCGTCCGCGAGTGGTGGGCAACCAAGTAGGCGCCTCGCCTCGGTGAAATAAAGTAGTGCCTCCGAGACAAGCCGCCCTGCGGCGCACGTATCAATGAGTGCGGCGTAGAAGACCTGCACTTCGTCCTCACTGTACGCAAACGCGCTCACGCCGCCAGTCGCCGCTGCAGAGGACAAGGATGAGGTGGCATTGCTAGCCTCACCCTGCGCACTCCACAACAGCGGTTGTGGCGACCACAGAATCCTTTCCTCCTTGCAAAACTGGTAGAAGGCGAACTCGCCATCGTCGTCGAGGGAGGCGTAGCGAACGAAGTTCAGAGCCACTCCCAGCAACTCCGAGGACTGCCTCGGTGATAGCGTCGGTGTTGTCGTTGCAATGGCCGAGTGCTCGTAGCAAGAAGGGTCCCCTGTGGCAGCTGCAGTCAGCACCGCTACGGCTGCCTCCCTCCGCATGGAAGCTACAGGCCGGCACGCGTCCAAAATTGTGAGAGCGTCAGCGAGTGCTTGCTCCGTGTTCCCTTTGACCGTCCGTGTGCCGGTGGCCTCAGCACACTTGTAGTACTCCGCCAAGCACAGCGCACGCCACAAGCAACGAACCAGTGACAGCTCTGTTGCCACCTCGCGCGGTGTGCGAACCGCTAACGCCCGCAAAACCTTCCCAGCTGCGGCGCTGGTATCTCCGGTGGTGCCGCCATGCCCTTGTGCATGTAACGGCGCCAGCAATTGCGTGACGCAGTAAGAGGCAAGTCGTGTGAGTTCCGATGTCCGTTGTGTGGCGTACGCGCTATCCACCACGAAGGCGCTTACAAGCACGGCGCCATCGGTAGCCAAGTTAGTGACGCTGTTACTCGCCATCGATAGCCCGACATGCACGCTGGCATCCAGCTGCCCGACCCCAGTGACAGAACTGTGAGTTAGAGAAGCACAAGGAGGCCGTAACGATAGCGCTGCGGCGGACATGTGCTCTCGGGCAGCGTGGTAGAGCTCGATGCATGTCTCGTGCATGTCAGCTGCGTTCGCAACTTGAAGGTGGTCTTGGACCGTCTTCGTAGACGCATACATCAAGCGCTTAGGCTTCATGAACTCCTTAAGATGCGCGTAGAGCAGCGGTCGCTGCGAAGGAACGAAGTTTGAGCGGCTGAAACGGTGTATGCGCTGGACGAGGTCCTCATTTGATAGGAGTGAGAGCTCCCGCGCCAGGGCAGGTGAAACTGCACCGCTGATGACGCATCTGCCAGAGTCGCCAGCGTCTTCTGGAGCTCCGTGCGAGGTAGCGGAAGAGAAAAGCCGCGACTCAGACACATCGGCTACGCGCACAAGTGTCGGCATCACAGGAGCGCGCAGCAGTCGCGAAGGATGAAGCGCTGCGGCAGGGACATCCGTGGTAACCGGCAACCGGTCGCATCCGATAGGATTTCGAGCTGCTTGCGCCGAGTGCAAGAGCAAATGGCCAGCATCAGTAGCGCCAGCACGGTCGTGTGGGATCCGGCTAAAAGTGGTGCTATACAGGCGTATTGCGACCGTGGTGGGGTCTGCGCTTAAATACACCAGCCGGCACGCAGCAGCTCGTCTCCTCCATTCCCGCATGGGAGTGAACAGCAAAGGAGCGCCTTTATGTGCACAATACCCTGTAGGGCTCATCTCGCCTGTCTCACCCCTCTTGTACTTTTTTTCCTTTTCGTAGGTTCACTCTGAATCATCATCCAAGCGAACACACGCACACGTGCCCGAAAGAGAGAAATTATGGCTAGGGTCGAGGAGATGTCACCTGCAGGCAATGCGGCGAGCAAGCAGGAAGTGGAAAGGAAGAGATGAGGAGGAGAGCAAGAGCGAAACAACATGGTGCCACAGAGTAGATCGCGTTAGGCTCGCTCTTCGTCTCGCTTGAGAGAAATACAGAACGCATTTCAATTTATCAACAACAGGTCATAGCCATATCGGTCGAGCAGCAAGCCTCGCCACTGCGTATGCTGCTGGTCATCTTGCAGCCATGGCTTGACTCTGTTGCGCTGCAAGCCGCAGCCTGCTGTAGAGATTGTGCGAGAAAGAGAGAGAGCCAAAACGACAACGCCAAAGTCGGTGCTGCGTAGGTCGGCCACTGACAAGAGAAAGCGCATCTACCCATTAGAGACGTGCGCCTTACCAACACACACAAGCCATTGGTGGCTCCGTAGTGGCCGTGTATTTTTTGCTCTCTAGCATTGTGTACGCCTTCAAGGGCTGTCCGTACTCGCGCACACTTTGGCTGCTTCCCTTGTCCATGTGTCGTGCGCCCAAGGGAGAACCGCCGAGGGTAGGGTGGAGAGAACAAAAAAGTTGTATTCGGCGTTACCACGACGCAAAAGACTCGCAAGCACAGACGCGCTCAGAGAGAAGAGGGGAAAGGGGGGCGCGCACGCACACGCATGCGTGCCCACCCTTCGAAGAAAGGAGAAGAACAGCGTACAGCACTGCCGCCCGTGACGGCGTCAGCAGTAACAACAACGAGAAGGGAAAACCTTCCCTGATGGGCCTACTCCTCCGCCTCATCTGCTTTCTCTGGGGTGTCCCTCTTGATGCCCTTGAGAGCTGACATGATGTCCATCAGGTTCAGCTTTGTCGCTGAGGCAGGGGCTGGCACTGGAGTGGGCTCATCCTCGGCCTCTTTGTGGACTGCCCCTTCGCTGGTGGCATCGTCGTTGGCATCATCGTCGCAGTCATCCTCTTCCTCTCCTTCTTCATTCTCCTCTCCGTCCATGATATCCTCCTCGTCAGCAACCAGGGTCGTCAGCTCCTCATCGGCCGTCTGAGCTCCCTCCTCCCCTTCTGCATTCCTCTTCCTTTCCTCGACAGACTTGGCCTCGACGGCCGACGTTGCTTCTGGCGCCACCTTCGACCTCTTCTTCGGCTGGCGAGGAGCAGGACGCCGCCGCGCCGGGACGTATGTTCTAAACAACTGCTCCAGCGGGCCGTTGTGCCACACCTGCCACTCCGCACTGTTGGGGCTGTCACGCCGCCGACGCACCCACGCAGCCCAGGCGCCGTTCTCGTCCTCCAGGTCGCCCTCGAAGCGCTCGCGCGGCGGTGGGTCAGAGAGGTCAGGGAGGTCGTACACCTCCTGATGCAGAAGGTGGCACGTTTGGCCACAGACCGTCGGGTGTGTGTTGCGGTTACGGCGAGTGTTACGCGCACCCTGGTTGTTGCGCTGGTTGTGTTTGGGGTGGTGATGGTGTTGGCCGCCGTAGATGTGCCTATTATTACTCCGATTCGCGTTGGGGCCGCTGCCCCTACCATCGCCTGCTGGAGTTCCACTGATGGGCATATTGCGCCCGCGACACAGTCCCATCAAGTACGCCAGACACAAATCAGCAGGCGCATTGCGGAAGAGACACGTCTCGCCGTGCTGACACACGCCCCACACGCGCAGGCACGGGTGGGTGCCGGTTGGGGTGTCGTCGCTGCCCTGGGCGAGTACCTCGTCTATCGTTGGGCCTCCATGTCGTCCACCAGTCGTATCACTCCCGCGGCCGCGGCCACCAGCCGCGATGTTCATGGCGATGGCTGGCAGCTTGCCCAGGTCGGTTGCTCTGTCGCCCCCCGTCAGCTTTGGAGCCGCCATGCGCTCGCCTGACGGCGCTACCGCCTCCGCCGGTCGCTCCAGCACGTCATCGGACATCTTCATTACATGAGAAGGCTTATAGTTAAGCCAAGACAGTAGTGATGGGAAGGGTATCACCCTGCTCGGCGTGTACGTGCGCGGGCGAATGATGCGGGTAAAGCAGGCCGTGCATAGCATGATACGGTTCTTCAAGTCGATGGCAACGCTGTCCGACTCGACGTTGTCGCGGCGGCACTTCACGCAGCCGAAGCAGACGCGCTCGGGGAACTGGTAGAGCTGCGTGTGCAGCGCTGCCTTCACGTTCGCATCCGGTGGGAGCCTCTTGACGCGCGCATGAAAAGCCGTAAAGTTGTTAACGGTGAGTCGTGCTGGACGATTACCTCCGACAGTCGGTGCAGCACCACCACCACCAGCAGCGGTGCCCGCAGTCAGCGCGCGCGTGGCCGCAGTGGCTCCTGTAGACAAAGACGCAGCTGGCACAAGCGAACTTGACGGCTTCGCGTACGGCGCCGACGACGAGGCGTAGGGACGAGAGAACTGCGGTTCCTTCGGCATTCTCTGAACCTACACAACCTAACCGTGGAAGAGGATGGTAAGGTAAGGTCTCAAAGAAAAACAAGGAGAGAGAGTCGAGCGACACCAAGATGATAAACAGGCAGTGGTGCAGAAGAGCATGTTCTGAATGGCTGCAGAAGAGTTCCGCCGAGCGTAGCTTGAAGGAATCTGCAAACGTAATCAGCAGAAAGGTGTGACTCTGCATGGTGAGTTGCATAAGGCATCCGCGAGTAGCGATAGGGACACCCGGTGCTGACGCTGCTGTTGGCACCGCCCCCCCCCCCATCCCTACGGAGTCAGTAGCACAGACGTATACGGAGACCAGACGTCGGTGTGTGTGGGGGGGGGGGACGTATCGAAAGCAGGCGATGGAGGGGGAAGAAACTGCTGAAGCCGCTCCGACCACACAGGGCTATATTTCTCCGTTCTCCCCCTCGCCGGCCTGCCGCTCAGACCTTTTCGAGCTGTCGAGCTCTTCGCTGATGTGGTCGCCCCTCTTCCTCGTTTGTATTTTCTGCTGTTTGATAGAAATGAAAGCGCGCGAGACCGCACGCCGAAGAGAGAGAAAGGAGGAAACAAAGCGAGAAAAGGAAGGAAAGTCGCAAGTTGAGTGCACAATGGCCTCTCAAGCACGCATACACACAGAGAGAGAGAGGGGAAGAGAAAAAAGGGAGAGGGAGAACAGTCCACGCTGGAGGTGCACTGAGAGACGCGGCCAGCTGTTGCCCATCCCACCCACTCACCCACCCCCGAAAAACAACGAGATCACAAGGAGAAAGAATGAACAGAGTAGCTAGCGGCGACATATCCGCTGATCAGCTCCTCCTCTCGTCCCTCATTACCTTTCTCCCTAGATGCTCACCTTTTAACGCGTCAGTAGCTCGCGGGACATCTCCGTCTCGCTCTCCCTTCCGCCAACGTTGTGTCTGCTAAGAGCCGAACGGGCGGTTGTGCTGAGGTGTGCCAGTGAGTACGGCGGCGCGTGACGTCCTTTGTTGTTTGCCTACGCGTAACCAAACTTCTTCAGCACCGCCACGTTGTGCTTTGGCATCTTAGCAAGCGCCTCCTTGCGGGCCGCCTTCCACGCGTCGCGGAGCTTTGCCTGCTTTTTGTGGTGGCGGAACGCCTTCTCCACGCGAGCCTGCTCGAGCTTGGCGACGACATCGCTGTACTTCCAACCGACATGCTTGCACATGTTGCCGAGTACTGTGTACGGGCGCTCCGAGCGGTAGCACGCATGGCGCTGGGCGCGCGGGATCACCACACGACCACCTGTGCGCACCACATTAGCCGGCACCCCCTCGTAGGCCACCAGCGAGTTAAGTGCCCTCATGCCGCGCTTCGTGTAGCGGGGCAGCATGCTGCGCACGGCGCGGACGAACACGTCGGACGGGGCACGGTGGTGGAAGGGGCCCTTCGTGGGGTTTGTCAGCTTCCGCTTGCGCAGGTACTGCAGGTACTTGATCTTGTTGCGGATCTCCGTACCGGCAATGTTGAGCTGCTCGCAGCGCACTACGGTGATCTTCTTACCCAGTAGCAGCTGCTTGGCAACCACAGCCGCCGCACGACCGAGAACATGATCCTTCAAGTCGATCACGATGATCTCGGGGCGATGCTTCTTGGCTTTCTTGCGCTGCACGCGAGACACATTCTTGCGGCTAGGAAGGGCCATTGGTGTGTAATCAACTTCTGGTGTTCGAAGCAGAAAGAGGCAGGAAGGTGCGTGTGTTGGCGTTAAGGGGAAATGCAAAAACAAGATGGAGGTGAGACGAGTAGCACACATGCACACGTACAGAGACAGGCACAGAGAGAGAGAGAGAGAATGGGTAGAGAGGAAGGGACAGCCGTACCGTGTGACGCATCACGCGCAAACATCAACGGAACGCAGAGAAGGAAGGCACTGCGAGAAAACAGAGATCGAAATGGCCGGGTGAGGATACTGGAGAGCGGAGAGGGGGCTCGACTAGGTGGTGCGGCACCATTTCACTTCCTCGTCCTTCCGATCGTCGTTCCTAAGTGCAGGGTGGCATTCACAGAGGCGTCAACTGCAGCAAAGGGCTGCCTCCTCGTCGTCTGTGCATTTCACCATGTGCGGGATGGTCGCATCGAAGCACGCAACACGCAATGCGGCAGAAACCCCTGCACAGACGTGGTGATACTTCGAGGGACGACACGCCAAGGAGAAGACACGTGCGCGATATCGGAAAGCGCAACAATGCCATCAACGGTTGAGGAAGAAGAACGATTGCCTTCTTCTTCCTCCCCCTCCCCCTCTCTCACCACAGACACCACTATACATGCACTTCACTCCGCCACACGAGCCTCCCCCCCCCCGCCCCGCAACTGAGAAAGTGAGAAAAAAAAGGTAGCACTGATAGGGAATGTAGCGCTGCTTCTCCCCATGCACGCCCTTTGGCATGCTCCGCCAGCGTTTTCTTACTGAACACGATTCAATGCAGGTTACTGAACTTTCTCTTTTACAAGCGAGTCGATTCCGAACGCACCACACACACACACCACACACCACACACACGTACACACACACATGCATACAGATACATACACGCGCGGAGAGCGACTTCGCACCCTGACAGAACAGTCACCATCCTCGTATTTTCTATTTGTTCTCTACTTCACCCTCTCCCTCGCTCGTTCGTGTGTGCCCTCCTACGAGCGCCGCATAAGCTCCAATGGTCAATACGTCTACGCCAAACGAACAGAGAGAGAGGGATGAAAAGAGAAAGGAGAGCAGAGAGAGACGTCACCTGCGCCGTATCGCATCAGCTCTTCTGCTCGCCAAACCAAGGGAACAGGTGCACACACACACAGTGAGACGAACAATTAACAAGAGGAGCAAGCTGGTAAAGCCATTGTAAGGCCCACCATATAACACGAACAAGAGGCTCATCGACTCACTAGCGCACGTGGCACACACAACATGGGCAAAGAGGAGAAGCTACAAAAGACTCCGAAAAACCACAGCGATAAAGAGCCCAACAGCGGGGGAGGGAGGGAGGGGGGACACAACAAGACGCAGTCGCTCCTGAATTATGCACAAACTCGAAGAGGACAGCTGAACAGCACATGCACAACAAGACGCACTTTGGCGTGTGCATGTACGTGTGTGTGTGTGTGTGACCGTGTGAGTCCCCGTGTAGGCTTTTGAACGTCTGAATCGTGTACGTGCAGCTGTGTGGAGTCTGAATAGGAGAATGCCACCAGTGGAGAAAAAAGAGCACGCACCGATATGGCAATCGCTGAGTCAGAGAAGCGAACGAGCCCACATTAGCAACGGTCAGTTTCCGTCGTAGCCGCTGCTTCTACTTTTGCTCTTGCGCTTGCTGCCGCTGCTTTAACGTGCCTGACTAAAAGCGCGCACGCCAGCAACAACTTTTAGTACTCAGGCTTAAAAATTTGGAAGCTGCACATGCAGTTTTCGTCCATCAGCATCATGGCACCGCTGTTCGTGAACTCGCCACAGTAGTTGGACGCGCTAAAAATGGTGACGAGGCGCCTGCCAGCAAAGAATGAGTAGCCTTCATCCACGACCTGATGGGCTCGGAGAACAATATCGATGCCGAGGCTGTCGCACATGCGTTTCACTACATCCTCACCAAAGGTAAAACTAACACCGCGCTCACTTGGTTGCCAGCCAGATGAACCCTCCTCCGGGTCGGACCAGAGAATATCGCAGGCAAGTCCCTCATCGGGGACCACCAACGGCCGGTAGATCTGTTCAATTTGACGCAGATGCCGCAGCTCAGGACTGAGACCGCCGTGCATGCACAACGCAATCTCCTCAATCAACGCCGCCACGGGAAGACAGTTAAACACATCGGTGAACTCCTTGAAGAGGCGCACGCTGAAGCGGCGCTTCACCTCGTCAAAGAAGCCGTAGATGCGGCAAATGCTGTCCGTCTCGTGGTTTCCACGGAGAACATAAATGCGCTTTGGGTACAGCACCTTCAACCCCAGCAACACCGTGATCACCTCCGTCCCGTACTTGCCTCGATCCACGTAATCACCGAGGAAGAGGTAGCGTGAGTTGGGAGGCAGCCCACCCGCCTTAAAGATTTCAACGAGGTCTGTAATTTGGCCGTGTATGTCGCCGCAGACGTTGATCGGCGCCTCGGTGCGGACGAGCATCGGCTGGCTCATGAGGATGGGACGCACACGACGTAGGATTAAGCGAATGATATCCTCCTTCAGTAGAGTGACGCCACTGCGCCACTCTGCCAGGATGCTCGTCACTAATGTGTAGATGGAGGCGTCCTCAGGGGACATCTCCGCCGTGGGGGAAGTAGATGTCGCCGCCGCCGCCGCCGCTACCGCGGTCGATGTGGCTGCTGCCTCAGCAGTTGCCGGCGTTTTGTGCGCATTACTCAAACTCTTGTCACCTGAGTACTTGGTGCCAGAAGATGAGGAGGACGTCGAGGCTATGCTCGGGCTGCGGCTACCGTAGCTGTTCCTGTGAGGGCTAGAGAGGCCAGGGCTGGTAGCGGCGACGCTTTGTTGTTGATGGTGTTTGCCCTTCGCATGCGCTGAGGACGCAACGACGTCCCGGGGTTCCTCATCGTGAAGCAACGACACAGCGGACTGCTCCAACGAGCGAGAGCGACTTCGCTTTCGTCCCCCCACCTGCGATACCGTACCGTGGCGCATGAGAGTCTCTGAAGAGTGACAAAAAGAGAAAGGGCAACGAAAAGCGCGTCACAATCGCCAGAGCAGACACAGCGTACGTGGGTGAGACGGGGTACAGCGTGTAGATATAGACCAGAGGGAGGGAGGGAGGGAGCGGAAGACCGATAAGCAGGGCTGAGGGCGAGAGAGCGAGGTCGAGAGAGGACGCACGCAGAATGTAAGGAGCCTTGCGGCGCACACACGCACAAGCACAGGCACAGGCACAGAGGCACACGAGCGCTTCTTCTCCGTGAGTGTCTTCTCTTCTTCGTCGAGGTGCTGCTGTGTCTCTACTCCGCTACCGCGCAAACGTGGCGTTAGTGCGTGGCTGGGTGCATGAAGATAACGTCGACAGATGTGCGTAAGAGGGAACGCTCCCCCAGAGAGATGTACACGGCTTATACATGCATGACACGTTGCGTGCGTGGCAGGGGCAAGGGGGGAGGGAGGGGGGAGGCGCAGGTGTTGATGGGCATTGCGGCAAAGGCAAATAGAGGGGGAGGAGGAGGGGTGTTTTATGAATGAGTCGTCGCAATAAGAGAGCGTGAGTGGGAGCACATAGGCGCACACAGAGTGAGCCGCACTGCCGAGAAGCGAGTCATGCGGAAGCCCTGAGGAAAGCGCAGCATGGAGGAAGGGGGGCTGCAGCGACACAAAGTAACACCATGCCCTAGGGTACTCCTGTGCGTGACTCACGACTCCCACTTTCGATTCCCTTCTGCGGCACTTCACATGATGTGTATATCCAACACACACTGACGAGCCGCCACGCAGAAGAAGAGACCAGAAGGGAAAGAGCTCGATGCTGTGAGGCGGTCCTCTAGCTCGAGCCCATTGCGTCATTGCTGAGATGCAAAGGCAAAAGACACGTAGCGCGGCACCGGAACTTCAACACCAGTCCGATACTCTGTCCCACCTCCCTCCTCCACTAGTTCTTGACCGAATCTCCTCATACCTAAACAGCACCTGCCACTCGCCTTCAGCAGGCTGTAACTGTTGCTTATCCTTCTCTTTGGAGGGGACTTGCACTTGGTCTTCTCTCAGCACTGCTTTCCGCGAGTGAAGTTCGAGGTCGGCTAACCGTCCTGGCTACTTGCTTATACTCTGTTCGGCAGTTGGAAGTGAGGCTAAGATGCAGATCGCGTGCATGAGCAGTGACTGCAAAAGTGCGCGCGCGTTAACAACACGCCTTGGCCTTCGATTTGTGTTCGACCCTCTTTGGTGGTGGACATGCGCACATGCAACTCCCCCCCCCCAAAGAAAGGGACAAGGGGGACTTGGGGCCATCGAGGGAGGAAAGCGAAAGGAGGCCGGGCATAGGCACAAGCACAGCACGAGTGAGTCCACGTCCAAGTCAGAAAAGAAACACCGCAGTAAAACAACAGAAAGAGGTCAACATGAAACAGCGCGCGTGTGTGTGTGTGTGTGGAGGAGAGGGGTGTTCGTGTGAGTGCCTGGGTGAGAGAGAGAGAGAGAGAGAGAGGGGGGGGGGGG
>NC_025866.1:348065-361180 GCF_000755165.1 Leishmania panamensis | reverse complement strand
AGAGAGAGGGGGGGGGGCGGAACCGACAAGTACAGGACGCCTGTATACTCCAGTCCAACGCGCATACGCACACCTCAACACACACACACACACAAACATACAAAGACGCACACACTACGTTGATTTCGTGTTGTTTATTGTCCCTTTCTTCGCCGTCTGACGACAAGTTTCAACTGGGCATGAGCACACGGGCGAATTCCTCTCACGACTAGCTCCGCTTTCTACCCCACTGTGTACTGCGCTCCGCCTCTTTCGCTCTCCAGTTCGCCCACAGATTAACGTATGTCCCTCCCGCATCCGTACCTTCTCTTCAAGGGCCACTGCTCTTCACTATTTTCTGTTTTCGCTTTTCTCAGAGAGAACAACATTATGCTTGCTTGGTATGTGTTGCCGCTGTCTTTCGGAAGAGCGCTCACCTTCTTGCCCAGAGTCTGTGTGTGTGTGAGAGAGAGTCCATTGGTGACTAGAGCGTGCCGCGTTGCTTCTTGTAAGTCGAGGCGTGGTAGCCAGAGAGAGGACGCAAGGCGAAGAAGCAGGGCAGAGAGAAAAGGGCACCAGATGAAGGCGCATAGGCGTTGCCACAGCTTTTCGCGTAAACCCATCGACACCTGCCCGAAAGCAACGCAGCCTCTCCCTCGCACCGCCACGCACGCCACACATACACAATACCCGGCCGCACGCGTAGACTTCCACGCCCCTTGTTCATTTTTGTTGTCGTGTATATGTTTCCCTTTTGTTTTTTTTTTTGCCGTCTCATTCGGTTCAGTGCAATGGGGGGCACCTGTGCACGACAGTATAACGGAAAGCGGCGTGTCGTGAGCACCAAACACAACAAAGGAGTCACGGCAGGTGAACGCGACTCGTCGAGAGCGCAGACGACGTGCATCACAACGAAAGTGGGGAAATGCCCACCCGGCACAGACGCCCTCCATTACACAACAACAAAACTGTATATATCAGAAAAACAGAAGCGCGCAACGCGGAATGTGAGGCGACGAGAGCGCACTGCCTTCGACGTCGGTCTCACAACAACGACAAGGAACGGCATCGCTCTCTCCCGACATACTAGAAACAGAGCAAAAAGCGCGCCGCTACCACACCGTGCGGCGCGAAGCACTCCGTCCGCCACTGGAGCGGCTATCGCATAAGAAACAACAGCGATGCTACGCAAACGCCCGCAAGGGGGTCTTGCTCGGCAACGGCCAAGATCGTTCGCTCTCCGTCGGTCACAGGGTATCGAATCCTCCATTTAAGAATCGCATCAGATCTTGTTCCAGGCAACGATATCAATCGACTGCACCTCGTCCTCGAAGCCCATGATCATCTCCTCCAGGTCGTCTCCAGACACCTTGTCATCCTCGATCACGACCAGCTGCTGCAGCTTCTTCACGCCGAACGCAACGGGCGCCAGCTTGTGGTCACCCCACACCAGGCCGTCGCGCTGAATCGCGTGCAGCTTCTGCGCGAGCGCCTCCAGGTCCACCGTGTCGTCCCACGCCTTGATGTCGAACAGGATGGACGACTTCGCAATCACGTCCTTCTTCGCCTTCTTCTTCTCCGCGTCCTTTGCCCTCTTCGCCTCCAGCGCCGCCTGCTCCTCCTCCGTCGTCTCGCCGAACAGGTCGATGTCGTCGTCCTCTGCAGGAGCAACAGCCTTCGGCGCAGGCGCGGGCTTCTTAGCGGCAGCAGGCGCCGCCGCGGCAGGCGCGGGCATGCGCAGCTCCGGCGCAGCAGTGCGCACCGGTGCGCCCCACGCCTTGCGCTCGCCCTCCGTGTAGGTCGCCATGTTCTTCACCCACCGGTACAGGCTCGCGTGGTTCGCGCCGAGCAGGTCGTTGAGCATCCTCACGTCCTCCGCCGTCGGCTTCGCGCCGCCCAGGAACAGCTTGCCGCCCAGCCTCGCCTCCAGCTCGGCGGCCTTCTTGCTCACGTCCTTCACAGACATGCTGGGGTGCGCGCGCGGTGCGGGGGTGGTCAGGGGGGGGGGGAAGAAAAAGCTAGGAGAGCAGCACAGATTAGGGGGTGTCGACTGCGCCAGCTGCAGGATAGACGGACGGCGTGTGAGCGAGGTGCGTGGAGGGTGAGAGTGGGGGATGCATTCTTGAAGTGCGCAGCCGCGAGATGTCCCAGCAGAAGAGAGGGTGGAGAAAGAGAAAGGAAGCGCATGAATGGAGACAAAGAGCATCGAGAACTCATAGAATTGTAGTGTTGCTACTGCACAAACATGACAACCGGCTGCACACCTGCACCTGTTGCCAGTAAATGAATGCTGGTGCAGTGTACTCATAAATGACTAGATTGACCTGTGAAAGAAAGAGCCAGGTTGAGAAGTTTCAACGCCGTCGCCGTGGCTGTCTCTGCTTTTCTTTTTTTTCCCCCGATGCTGCTGCCAGGGTTAAGACGGTTGAGTCACTGCCACGACTACCGGCATAACCGTCATGCGCTTCGCGTAGCTGCACAGTCGTATAGGATGAGGTCTGACCTGCATGATTGTCGAGTCCTTGCGGATACGTATGAGAAGACACAGACACGTGTAAAAGCACACAATCATGCACAGAGAGAAAAGCCCACAGTCCAGAACGAATGGCAGAAAAAGGGAGGTAGGAAAGAATGCACATGCATAGACACACACAGAGAGAGAGGTAAACAGCAACATCAACAGCCAAAGTACTAAAGACCCCCTGCCCACGGCATCGACGGTATCCAGTACAGCTCAGCTCCAACACCATCTCTGTCGACTGACGATGCTCGTAACTGTACAGACATACACACGCACACACACATTAGTAACGTACAAACTACTGGCCGCCACGGATACTCACAGGAGTAATTCGTCGCTTCGTTTTGTCATCGTTACAACAGTGCAGCAGCACAGCACAAGAAGAGCGACAAGAGCACCGACAAGCACACACGTGGTAAGAGGAGGGAGAGAGAGAGGGGTGTTCTTTCAGCGTGTCATTCCACAGCGGACTTGTCAGGAAATCTGCGCATCCTTCCGTAGATCATTTACCTCTGCGCCACCACGGCTAAGTTCCGGGCGTCTAGGGCAAGCCGTCTGCCGTTGAATCCGCCTATGTGTCGAGCGGGCTCTTCTCAGCTTGTTTCATCCCTTCCTCGCACACGTGCCGCGCGGTAGGCGCCAGACGGCCCTGGGTGCACTGCATGCCCTGATCCGCGCGGGCCTCGTCTACATTCCTGCTCGAGGGTAGAAGCGGTGGCAGCTGTCGTGCGGGGAGCAGGGGGTGGTCCAGGTGCATACCGGATGAAGTCAAGGAGGTCGGCCAGCCTCAAGGTCAGGGCCCTCTGCGATCCTGTGCCCTGCCTGTACGTCATGCTTCGCCCTTCATCGCCTCAGGCCACAGCATCCTACACTGTGGCTTGGAAACTCTTCGCATAGAAGTCTGGAGGACTCGATGGCCCAATCCGAAGGGCTTTCGTCAATGCAGCTGAGGCCTGTGCCTCATCAGCCCACTCGGTAGGATGTGGGAGTTGTAGCAGACTTCGCATGCATGCACGGTAGGGTTCATCACTCTGCATCCCCGCGCGCCTGTTTCAGCTGTCGCCCCCTGCTCTTGCCTCCTGGATGTCTTGCGTGGATGCCAACACAGCATGCTAGCTCTGCTGGACAGCCCGTGTGCACAGTGCTCGCACTAGTGGGTCCTGGGCCCTGTCTCAGGACGACGCTGTTGTCTGGAAGGAGAGGCTTTGCTGTCTGCCTCCTCCGTTTCCATGGATGACAAGGGATGCGTGTCTAGACAGCGCGCCCGGGTGGGGATACGGCGATGAGTTTATAACGGCGGGGAAGCTTTGCCACCGTGTGCATCCGCACGCCTTTCACAAGGACGGGGTGGGTCAAGGGTAAGGGACTCGTGCATAAGGTTGTGCCTGCGCACGAAAAGTTCATGGTTTGTCGCCCTGAGGGGGTACACATGGGGGGGGGCAGCCATAGACGCTC
Organism: Leishmania panamensis; assembly: GCF_000755165.1. Classification (NCBI taxonomy): domain Eukaryota; phylum Euglenozoa; class Kinetoplastea; order Trypanosomatida; family Trypanosomatidae; genus Leishmania; species Leishmania panamensis. The sequence continues at coordinate 357,225 of NC_025866.1, read as the reverse complement.
CACAGGTGCGCCCCATGCAGGGCGAATGAGATGTGCGTAATCAGGTCACTGCATGCAAGATCATAGCGTGAAATAGTGTGTGCTGTTAGCTTCGAGCGATCGGCAAATCTCGCGTTGCATATCGGGCACAAGGCGGACAGTGAGGGGAACGAAAAAAAAAAAACGAAAGAGGTCGCTAGTATGATCGGTGCAGCGCAAAAGCCCCGACACGAGGGCGCTCAGTCAATCATTTTGTCGAGTCTGCTGCCCATATTGTTGTCCCCGTCGTGATGAGCAGTTAGGCAACGGAGTGCTTTCGCCTAGATGAAAAGCATCCGTCTCTCTCGCTCTCTGTACAGGCGCCGCACGAAGCACACACGCGCGCGCAGGGCGAGCAGGCAGAGTGACAGCGAAGCGAGTGATGTCACTCTGCCAGGTCGGCTGTCCTATTCTAATGAGACTCGCAAGGAAATCCTGCTAGGAAAAATGCGAGACACACACACGCATACGCCGACTCGGAGGCAAAAAGCGTTCCAACCTCATAACGTATTTCCACACCCGACGCACCGGCATCTACACACACACACACACACACACACACACACACACATACACACACAGAAGACACGGAGGGGAAAAAGAGAGAGAGGGAAGCGGATGATGAGGAAACCGGGCACGACCCGCTCTGCACAAAGCAAAAGAAAAAAAAGGAAGAGAAGCACAGCGGTGACCTTAGAAGTGGCTGTGGACTAAAGATGACAAGCGTGAAAGGAAAAAAGCTTCGCGAGTGACTTAGAGGGGGAGCGAGAGAGAGCGAACGACACAATAAAAGGGCAGCGAGCTGGTCCGAGTCAAAAAGAGAGTGAAGGGGGAGGGGGCAGGAAGAAGCTCTGGCGAGTTTGCGAAAAACAAGGGAGAGATAAGCATGTGACAGTAACTAGCCACTGACAGAGAGAAGGAAAATCTAGGAACGTTTGCCTCGGTAAGCTGCCTCGATTCTACACTGGCCAAAGCTATTTCACCCATGACGGGGCCTCCTCTCCCTTATCCTTAGCCCTCTCCCAGGCAAGGGAAGCGAACATATAGATATAGATATGTCTATATCAGTTGAGATACTGTATCCAGACACGTGCTGCTGTTGAACGCCACGCGAGCCCCCCGCCTAATAGGTGTGTCTCTCTCGTCATCCCCCACACTACTGAGTCTCCGGCGGGCCCCACAATTTGCGCTCCGACTCTGTGAAGGAAGCCATGTTGCGAATCCAGCGATGAAACGCGATGTTGTTCTCGCCGAACATTTCGTAGAACTTATCCACGTCCTCCTTCGTTGGCTTCGCACCTCCTAGAAAGAGGTGACCATCCAACGTCGTGTTGAGCTCTTCCGCGGCGGCGCGCGCCTGCCTGATGTCTGCCACATTGGTGGGGGGCATTATGGGCTTTAGAATGACCAACTGCGTGAAAAACGGGGACCACCAGTCACGCTGCGAATGCCTCAATGGCGAAGGCTTTCGTAATCGGCGCAAGGAATAATAATAATAATAATAAGAGGAGGAGTAGTGAGATGCAGAAACGCCTTCACTTTTGGATTCAACGCCTCCTTCCTTCCTTTTTTCACCCTTCTCCACATTGTCATTGTGGTGTGCACAGTAGCGGAACAACAGCCGCAACGGTGGAATGGAAAAAAGACGTACGGAATAACGGCGAAAAATGTGGATGTGGTGTGTGTTGGGGGAGAGTTTATGTGGTCGTCATGATGGACAGCCAAGAGGAACACGGCAAGTCACGCGTGTGTGCGTTGCGCGAGTGTTGTTTGATTCACGCGAGTGAGCAGGGCGGCGCGCCAACATACACAGTCAACAAAAAAAAAAAACGAAAAAAGAGAATAAAGGGAAAGAGGGGAAAAAGACAAAGAAGATGATCGGTAAGCGCACTTAGGAGAGAGAGAGAGACAGACAGACAGAGAAGAAAAGCGCAGCTGGTCCTGAGTCCACTGCAGCATGGGGGAGTGAGAAGGGGTGATAGACTGGGCACGTCGGATGGCAAGCCTCGCTCAGGCACAGTCCAAGACCGCCGCGTGGTACTCACCTGAAATATACTGTGTCCTTTGCTTTTCCCACGCTCTTCATCCCCAGGTCGAGCTAAGCCGCCGTCTGGGCGAGCAAGCGGAGAGAGGCACAGACAAACAGTGTGCACCCATACCCCCTGGCGCAGGAGAAAGAAACGGTAGTCTCGCTGCCTCAGCTACTGAGTTCGAGCAAGAGGCAGGACAGAGAAACCGCCGCCATCCCCACCACTCTGGTAAACAGGAAGCAGCGCACGCTCCTCTTGAGTGTCAGGGAAAGAAAAACTTCGAATCCGTGCAGAGCGTAGGTGCCCATCCGTCCTCGGATTCCCGAGGAACTTCAGCCCCCATTGCTGCCTTGGCATATCACATTGGTACTAAGAGGTTTGTGCCGCGGACAGAAAGAGGGCTTGAGCGCCGTTAGCCTGACGGTGCATATCCTGGTCTCTTTTATGTGAAGTACGAGTTGCACGTGCACACGCCCACAAACTCGCAGGAAGATGTGAAAGGATGAAAGCCAACAACCACTGCGTCCGATCATGTCTTTGCTTTCCTCTTCTTCCGTTGTTGTTGTCACTGCTTGCCTGCCGCCTCACTGTTTGACTTTACAAAGAAGGAAAAGACACACAACCCCGAAGAAAAAAAAAAGGGGGGCCACCTGCCTGCTCACACGTGCGCGTACCCACAAACGTTGCGGCACCCTCGCCATATTGATGCACGTCCCTGAAGCGCCCTCATGCCATGCACTGCGTGAATAGGCATGGCGAGGGCAAACACTTGAGTGGCATGCACGAGGGCAGCATAACCTGATCTGCATTTGCCTTGTTATTCTCCGTCTTCAGGTAGAGAGAGAGGGGAGGGGGAGGGGGGTATTAATAAGGCGCACCAATCAGCGGTGATTAACTAAAAAGAAAGGTCGGAAAAAGGTCATGGATTAAAGGGGGGAGGGAGCGAGACAGAGGGGGGAGACTGTGGCAGAGGAGAGCAAAACGGCCCATGAAGGCGAGACCAGAAACGCCCTCCTTTCTCATCCCCCCCTCCCCTCACCCCAGCGGGACAGAGAATAAAAATGTAGAAAGAAAAAACACACAACACAACACAACACACGGCACACAGAAGAACGCAGAGAGAGGAAGAGAGATCCGAAGACGATAGACAGAGACAGAGAGAGAAGACGAAGCAACACGCACACCTTACCTGAACCAAGAACTGCCTCCTCTTAGCACGTCTAACAAGAACAGTGCCTTCTACGTGTGACACTCACTCCTTTCTCTGGGTCCTCTTCGTTCCCTTCCCACCACCACCTTACACTCTGTCACTCACACCTCCGTACTGCACGCGCCAAGCATCAGTAGCTCAGTGTATGAGTGTGCGTGCGTGTGTGCGCTGGTGCTTATGTTCTCCTTTTTCCTCAATTGATCCCTGCTGCTTTACTGTCCCTTCTCCCTCAACCAGCGCTTCACTTCATGGCCGATGAAAGAGTGAACTTAGAATAAGAAAGAGTGGAAGAATGGAAAGTATGACTCTCTGCTCGTGCGACTGAGTGAGTGCGCGATGACGCTCGCTAGAGCCTCTCTTTCGCCACACCCTACCCGCTCCAGCTCTTTTCTCACGTTCACGAGAACGCAAAGGACCCAAAACGCAAGACACACCAACACGCTTTGATAGAAAAAAAAAGCTTCTGCATATAAGAGGCACAACATGCACGCCTCGACGAATCACATCAGATCTTGTTCCAGGCAACGATATCAATCGACTGCACCTCGTCCTCGAAGCCCATGATCATCTCCTCCAGGTCGTCTCCAGACACCTTGTCATCCTCGATCACGACCAGCTGCTGCAGCTTCTTCACGCCGAACGCAACGGGCGCCAGCTTGTGGTCACCCCACACCAGGCCGTCGCGCTGAATCGCGTGCAGCTTCTGCGCGAGCGCCTCCAGGTCCACCGTGTCGTCCCACGCCTTGATGTCGAACAGGATGGACGACTTCGCAATCACGTCCTTCTTCGCCTTCTTCTTCTCCGCGTCCTTTGCCCTCTTCGCCTCCAGCGCCGCCTGCTCCTCCTCCGTCGTCTCGCCGAACAGGTCGATGTCGTCGTCCTCTGCAGGAGCAACAGCCTTCGGCGCAGGCGCGGGCTTCTTAGCGGCAGCAGGCGCCGCCGCGGCAGGCGCGGGCATGCGCAGCTCCGGCGCAGCAGTGCGCACCGGTGCGCCCCACGCCTTGCGCTCGCCCTCCGTGTAGGTCGCCATGTTCTTCACCCACCGGTACAGGCTCGCGTGGTTCGCGCCGAGCAGGTCGTTGAGCATCCTCACGTCCTCCGCCGTCGGCTTCGCGCCGCCCAGGAACAGCTTGCCGCCCAGCCTCGCCTCCAGCTCGGCGGCCTTCTTGCTCACGTCCTTCACAGACATGCTGGGGTGCGCGCGCGGTGCGGGGGTGGTCAGGGGGGGGGGGAAGAAAAAGCTAGGAGAGCAGCACAGATTAGGGGGTGTCGACTGCGCCAGCTGCAGGATAGACGGACGGCGTGTGAGCGAGGTGCGTGGAGGGTGAGAGTGGGGGATGCATTCTTGAAGTGCGCAGCCGCGAGATGTCCCAGCAGAAGAGAGGGTGGAGAAAGAGAAAGGAAGCGCATGAATGGAGACAAAGAGCATCGAGAACTCGAAGAGGATTCTTATTTACACTTTAAGCGGCTCAATAATGCGTCGCCCATCTTCTTCCTCAGCAACGTGTCTTAGTCACTGCTCCAACTGCAAGCTAGGTGCATACCTCCGGTGGATAAGACAGCGAGCTAAGAATGACACACAGCCACAGCCGCTTGAAAGAGTGGCTGGGGAGTGTCAAAGCACAGCTGAGGCACAGCCCCACATCGTTAAGGTGGCCTACGATATACTTCTTCGGGTGTTGTGCGTTGCTTGTGATGTTTTCCTTCTTGTTGAATTTGCCGATGGATAAATATGCAGCCGGTACAGTCATGCGAAAAGCTGGACACACCGCAACCGGCAGGTGGCTGTGGAGGCGAGTCTATCCCGCGTTCAGGCAATACACACGTTTGTCCGCTCAGCAGCGCCCTGACAAGGAGGTGAGAAAGAGGTTTGGTAAAGATAGAAAAAGGAGCAGAACAAGCGACTCACTGCTGCGCGTCTCACAGTGTGCTCGCTCCAGTATCGGCGGTGGTAGTGGTAGTGGCCGTGGTGGGAGGGTACACACGGAGCGTTCGCACGATAAGCTTAGCTTGCTCGAGGAGGGAGCCGATGGCAGAGCGCAGGTCGCGCTTGGAGGCTGCCTGAATGGTTACTGCAACGGTTCGCTGAGAGGGGTCCTCACTCCACCAGTAAACCTCCTTCGAAGTTCCAGTAAGGGAGGGGTCACTCTTCAGCACTTTCAACAGCACGCTGGCAGACGCCGTGTCGGGTAGCGGAAGGCGCAAGCCACACTCAATCGAGAGCTCCTTACTCCTGTGAGTGGTGCTGCATCTCTGCCAGGCGGTGCTGCTGGAAGAAGCGGTGGGTTGAGCCGGCATTAGCGTGGCCCAGCAAAGATCAGAGTTCTGCAGAGAAAAAGAAACTGTTCGAGTAGGGCTCAACTACTGCCTTTTCATTTCTCGGCATAGCAGCGCTGCCCTGCCTTGTAGTGCTGGGTACTGCACTGGCACAGTACGGTGGCACCTGAGCTGGATCTCAGTAGTGGGAGCGGGGAGGCGTGAGAGGAGAAAAGCAGCATCAAGTGACCATAACAAGAGACCGAGAAAACAGGCGTGTGGTGGGCGTGTGCTTGTGAAATAGGCTTGGGCAAAGAGAGACTGAAGATAAAGACGAGAAATGAAGGGATAACAACGCATAGCCATATACCCGGCGATAAAATACTCACCGATACAAAACTGCAGAGCTGCGGCGGGAGTAGGACGAGAAGAGAATGCAGCAGGCTCTTCTTTTCCGAAAAAAAAAAGGAGAAGCCTTCTAGATTCATCCTCACCTCCACATCACAACCACTCCCTGTTCAACTTGCCTCCTCTCAAGTCCCCAGGTGTCTCAACTCTTGAGAGAAGGACTAGCGCCTAGAAGGAACGGGCGGTAAGCAGTGAAGATGGGAGGGGCGCGGTGGCAGAACAGCTGCAGTCAGGTGCGTGTGTGTGTCTGTCTGTCACCATATCGAAAACTGTGGATTCACGTCAACATATCTGCTGATAATCCTTCAGTACCCTGAAAGTTCCATGTTCCTTTGGGTCTGGGTGTATGTTCGTCTTCTCGCTCCTAGAGCAACTCGGCCACTCGGACGCACCGCAAGCGGCCAACAAGGGGGTGAAGGGAAGAAAAATGAGCAATAAATAATGAAAGAGATAATGCCAGAGGGAGATGAGAAGAGCAAACGAAGACAACCAAAACGCAGGCATACACGGAGAAGCCCGCCTATCAGCAACTTTGGACAGGAGAGAAACAAAAGGGAGAACAAGAGAGGAAGAAAGAGAGTAACTTGAAAAAAAAAAGGCAAGAGGAAAAGGGAAAACAACTCAGCGAGCGGCGACACTCACGCCCAAGACGAGGGAGGGGGGGGAAGAGCGTGAAAGAGGAAGAAGAGAGACTCTGTGAGAGAAGTAAAAAATGAGCGTACACATGGACAAGAGGCAAACAGGCGTTCTCTTTTGCTTTTCCACTTTTTCCTTGATCTCTTGTTCCGCTGCTGAGGTTCCTCTGGCACCCAGGAGTGTCTTTGTCCATGTGTCTGCATGTATGAGTGCAGGTGGTATATTCCATGCGACTACGAGGCAAAACACACACACACACACACATATATGTACCGACAACGCCTCTATCGCCAAGGGCACACACACGCACGCACATACATGAGAACACACTCGCAGATGCGGAAAGAGCAAGAAAGAGAAACAGCGAAAGGCAGCGGAGGAGGGAAAAGAGCTGCTGCGTTCCTTTTCGCAACTGCATTACGTGATCTATGCAAACACTTCGCGAAACGAAAAAGAGAAGGGAAAGGTGTCCCACATTGAGCACTGGAAGAACAACATCAACCTGGCAGAAGACAAAAAACACACAGACACACCACACGCGCGTAAAATGGAAACGGCAGCAAAGAGAGGAGAATAAAGAAAGCGACGTAGAAGACGAGACCTAAACCAAAGGAAAAAAAAAAGAAGAAAAACAGCCAAAAATGTCAACGAGCAGGAAAGTGTACATATAGCTAAACGTCTTGAGAAAACAAACGAGAGCTTTCGCTAAAGAAAAGGGAAAAAAAAAGAAATGAAAGATGGAAAGGGCAAGGCACGAGAGAACGAATACGCAAAACGCACAAACTTGTCTGTGTGAACTCATGGGTGCTTTGGGGGGGTTCCTCGGCCAACTCGGAAATGGAGTGCAAGCGATATGTAGGAGTTGTTGATCCACGCTCAAGTGCTTGGATGTAGCTAGGTAGATATGAATGCTCGTGCCTGTGTGGGTGTGCATGTGTGTGTGTGTGTACGCATGTCTCAGGGTGTTCCAAAATGAGTGATGCCAGCAAACGGGCGTCTTTTCGCGGGAGTGATCCCTCCATCTTTTTGTGGTCGTGAATTGACCTCCACTTCGATCCACAAGCAGCGCTCGCCACAAGAATGAAAGAGTTAGCTCCGCTTTCTGCTTTTTTTTCCCCTCCCTCGAGCTCACGGATGCTCTGCACTCCTCCTCCTGGGACTTTGGTGCGTCCCTGCCGCTTCTCACTCACTCTCGATTTATTCCTTCAAACAGTGTTCCCTAACTACACTGCGCCCCCTCGCTCCAAGCCACGCGTGCGCATGACCAACAGCTACACAAACACACATTGCACACACTAGTGTACATCAGCGAGAAGAGCGCACGAGGGAAACACTGAGCGCCAGACAGACGCACCCCCCCCCCACGCGACGAAGAGAACGGAGGAACCTTCATGAAGAGCAAGAGTGCTGAGGGAAACACACGTGGTACAACTGTGGGATAGAAATGAGAAGGCCAAAACAACACAATACAGCAGCCCACGTATAATACACACAAAACCCCCACAGAAAAAAAGAGGTCGTGACGGGAACAAACAAGCGATGCCGCAAAGGTACCACGTGAAGGAGGGAAGTGAGAGAGAACAAAAAAAAAGGTAAGAATGGTGCAGACGGAAGGGAAAGGCATCAAACGATGAGGAAGCACACGCCTCAACACGGAAACGACGAGCACGCGCATATTGCCCACGCATCATCTTCTCTCTTCATGTCTACTTTCGCTTTTGCTTTTTTCCTCTTTGAGGAGGAAAAAGAGAAAAGGCATCCCTTCGACATGAGCTTGAGCCTCCTTTCCTCTTCCATACCTCAAAATCACAAGAGCGTTTCAACGCCTGAGTGTATCACCCTTTCCGCCTGCAGCTCAGCTTCGCCTCTCCCATCCATTCCGCCGTTAGCGACACCCCTAGCCGATACCTCCTCACACGCACTCATCACCATGCCCCAGCTGATGCAAAGCAACACAGCTAGATGGAATAAATAAGCACACAAAGAAAGAGAGGGGAAGTGCGAGATCACATGTGTTTTCCTCATTTCTCAACGTGTCCCTCCCCTGCCATTGAGCAGGACTCGAACGCCACGCCACCCCCGGTCCGCCACACGCCCATCGCGGCGTGCGAAGCAGCCGCAGGCACGCGCCACAGCAGCGCGCCGACCCAGTCATCCCAGCACCGTCCCTGCCTCAAGCCCCACCTACACGATCCGCAGCTCGCCCCCCGGTGCAACCGCAGGGGCGGCTCAGGCGCTACACACCAGTGGGCAGCCAGGGCCGGGTGGGGTGCACTTGAGCCATGGCGACGCCATCCCCCATCGGGTAGGTGGCACAACCCTCTTCACTGTCGCGGGTCGCTCCCACGCAGCGCCCAACACCACCAGTCTGCCAGCATCAGCAGCGATACATCGCTCCAGCCTCCCCACGGCGTAGGCGCTTGGCCCAGTCACCACCAGAGGTGGCTCGGCACTGGCAGGGGGGGGACGGGGAGGGGGGCTGCCTGGCTTCCGCACAAGGTGAGAGTGCGGAGCCCTGGGGATGCCGCGTACCGAGGTGTCCCTCCGCCATCAGAGGGGCGCCACTGACCGAATAAAAAGAGCAGACAGAATCAGAGCACAA
>NC_025866.1:308065-340565 GCF_000755165.1 Leishmania panamensis | reverse complement strand
CGCATACAGACACACAGAGGCGTGCTGCACTGCGATTGAGAGTTGGTGATGGGAGTATGTTGAGGGGGGAGAGGAGGTGGAAAGGACAACGTGCGGAGATGCACAGCTGGATGCTGAAGCATGTGCAAGGAAGCGTGAAAAGGGAGCAGAGAAACAGGTAAGCCTCTCTTTTGGGAGATAATATACCCCCGAAGCAACAGAGGCAAGCACAGTATGCGTGCGACGCCCTCTCGTTTTTGAGTGCGATGCTGTATTGCTAACTCTCTCTCTCCCCTCTCGCTCTCTGAAGCACAGACACCTTTCCTCCTGCGAGGTAAGGGGGTGCAGTGGAAAGGAAAAGAGGAGCGAGAGAGAGCCGAAAGCACAAAACAAAGAGAGATGCCCGTAGGAGTCACCCCCAGCTCAGCAAAGATGTGAAGGTGGGTATAGGCCGAGGGAGGGTGCGGGGGGGGGGGACGTGTAGAGAAACGGCGAGAGTATAGAGCGGGGATAGTGAAGAAAGGATTGTAGCGTTCATCGAAAGTGAGGAGAGGGACTGCAGGCTGGTGCATGGATGGAGGAGAGGGAAAGGGGAAAAGAGGAAAAGAACGCACAGGGACCCCGCCATCACTGTACCGACTGACACGCCCGTACGTTTTGGGGGTTGCATTGATAAGTTATGCGCATCTTTTCGTTTCGGATGTGAATACGACGGGCACAGTGAGAGAGACGAGAGACGAGAATGAAAAGCCCCACCCTCTATTTGCCTCTCGTTCTTCGCTAAAAGAACGCCTCCACCTCGCCACACCCCCACCTTGTGGTGCGTGGACAGCTGTGAGAGAGAGAGAGAGAGACAGTGCACAGTGTTGAGGAGTGGTAAAGAAAAAAAAAGAGGGAGAACTCGACTGTGCCGCTCTTCACATTCCTCCTCAAGCAGATTGGCTCGTTCTCGTGTGTGTGGGGGTGTGTGCTTCATTGACATTTTCTCTGTTTCGCTCGTGGCGAAACACGTGCTTTGCTTGTTTTCGTTGTAGGTTTCTACCTGATCTGCGGGTCACATTCTGCAATAGCGGAGAAGTAGGGGAGGGGATCGTGCCGAGGGTGGTGCCAATAGGAGAAGAAAAATAAACCGAAGGCGAAGAATAAACGAGTAGCTAAACGAAGACTACCACAAAACAATACACATACACACATGCAAAGACAACGTTAGATATGTTGGTATTGAAAAGCTATCACAAGCTGCTCAATGAAAAAAGACGGAAGAGAGACGAAGATAGACGCAGAAGAGCTGTGGGGAGAGGGGGGAAAAGGATGGTGATATCATCAAAATGGCCACACACCAGAGCAGAGAAAAAACTTAATGATGCAGTTGCAATGCTTCTCTTCGCGCGTCCGTCAGCGTGGCTGCGGAAAGCAGAGACATCCACAGCAAAGGCAAGTAAGATGGAGAAATGAGTAAAAAAAAAATCACACACAATCATCGACACTAACTACGCAGTCTTGCAGACGCAAAGGTTTCCCATCATGGCAGTCGGGGGGGGGGGACAAGAAGGGCGGGTACAAGCGGTCTTCTTTTCTACGACGCAGCCAAGGCTTCTTTCCTTTAATCCAAGTAGGTGGCGATGGTGTAAGCGGCGCCTTGACGTTTGCATCCTTCTTCTCAGTCTCAGCTTCTAGACAGTGACCCATTCACACACAGCATACACACATATCCACCACAGTCACAACACGTTTATCATACAGCAGAAGATACCTAAAGCTCATTCGTAAATAATAATAATAAAGCACGAGCCAGCAGAGAGGAGCAATTATGCACTCTATCTCTTCTTCCGGACCACCCCCTCTCCGCACTATATCAATACTTTTTAGAGGCACACGCCTCTTCGCCTTTTTCATGTGAGGCCCGCTTATTTTGCCCTTTTCCAATTCGTGCTGCGGAAGACGCCCCTTAAAGCCAACCCCTCAATCCTGCCCGAGACCGGAGAAGTCATCCGTCGAAGAAACGATTGAGTAGGGCAGAATCCAGTGAAAGAGTAAACACACGCAGACACACGGCCCCACAACGAGCAGCCCTCGTAAGTACCTGAGAAGAGAGAGAGAGAGAGAGACAACAGCACCAACGAGACAGAAAAAGAGAAGTGAAGAGAGAGAGGTAAGGCCGGTAGACGCCGGTTACCCAGAGTCCCCACTGCACTCAACCACTAAGAGAATCAAGCGGCAAAAAACTCCAAAAAGAGTACCAAAAACCATTCACACCCACACACACACACACACACAAATGTACATACCAAACTGCACAGCTGCTGAGAAGGTGTCTGGGGGTACGTGTATGCCTATATCGGCTACCCGCAGAAGAGAATACACAAAAAAATAACAAAATCGACACTTCACGACAACGTGTCCCTCCCCTGCCATTGAGCAGGACTCGAACGCCACGCCACCCCCGGTCCGCCACACGCCCATCGCGGCGTGCGAAGCAGCCGCAGGCACGCGCCACAGCAGCGCGCCGACCCAGTCATCCCAGCACCGTCCCTGCCTCAAGCCCCACCTACACGATCCGCAGCTCGCCCCCCGGTGCAACCGCAGGGGCGGCTCGGGCGCCACACACCAGTGGGCAGCCAGGGCCGGGTGGGGTGCACTTGAGCCATGGCGACGCCATCCCCCCATCGGGTAGGTGGCACAACCCTCTTCACTGCCGCGGGTCGCTCCCACGCAGCGCCCAACACCACCAGTCTGCCAGCATCAGCAGCGATACATCGCTCCAGCCTCCCCACGGCGTAGGCGCTTGGCCCAGTCACCACCAGAGATGGCTCGGCACTGGCAGGGGGGGGACGGGGAGGGGGGCTGCCTGGCTTCCGCACAAGGTGAGAGTGCGGAGCCCTGGGGATGCCGCGTACCGAGGTGTCCCTCCGCCATCAGAGGGGCGCCACTAACCAAGAGACGAGAGCGACCTGTGCACTACCGAATCACAACTTGTGAACGCAGCTGTACGTCGCACAATCATCCAAAACACTGGCAGCAAAAGTTCGCAGAAAGTCGTTCACTTCCTGTCATGTATCGTCGAACAGCACCCACAGACACTACCAAGAACCTTTAATGTGAAACTTTTGAGGTACACTTCAGAGATGTCGCAATACCCTCAAAAGGTTTGAACGATTGACATTATTGGCGCTCAGCCTGCCATCACAGTTTGCAATTGCAGACGCCTTTGTTGACTCAAAGAAGTCCCATCAGCTCTCAGCATACTTAGCGAAAGGCAGGAATGATCAGGAAGGAGCACTGCAGCTTGTCGTCGATGTTCATCACGGCAGCGTCGTTGTCGAACTCGCCGCAGTAGTTTGGCGCAGAGAACACCGTCACAAGCTGGCGGCTCGCAAAGAACCCGTAGCCGCGCTCCATCACCTGGTGCGCGCGCACAATCAGGTCCATGTCCACCATGTCCAGGAAGTCGTTCACAATGTCCTCACCAAACAGGTAGCTCACGCCGCGGTCGCTCTCCAGGAAGCCCTGCACGTCATCCTCCGGGTCGGCCCACAGCAAATCGCACAGGATGCCACGATCAGGCACGTCGCACGGACGCTCGATGTCCATAACGGAGGCTACAGATGTCAAATCAGGACTAAGCCCACCGTGCATACAGATGATCTTCTCGCTAATCACACAGCACACGGGCATCGTGTTGAACACATCCGTGAACGCCTTGAACAGCTTGATGTTATACCGCCGCTTCACATCGTCGAAGAACCCGTACATCTTGTTGATGCTTGCGCACTCGTGGTTGCCGCGCAGAAGGAAGAAGTTCTCGCGGTACACAATCTTGTAGCAGAACTGCAGGATGATCGTCTCGACGCTGTGCTTGCCGCGATCAACGTAGTCGCCGAGAAACAGGTAGTTCGAGTATGGCGGGAAGCCGCACTTCTCAAAGATGCGCAGCAGGTCGTAGTACTGACCGTGCGTGTCGCCGCACACGCGCACAGGTGGGCGGATCTCGAGAAGCATTGGCTGCGACATGAAGATCTCGCGCACCTCGGTGAGCACGGCACGGATTTCTTCCTCACGGACTAACACTTGTGGCGGCCCACGGTTGCGTTGAACCATGATGAGGCGCTCTATGAGCTGATGTACCGTAGATAAGCTAGACATGACAGTAGGCACTCTTGTCTCTGCAAGGAGAAAAGAAAGAAAAGAGAAAAGGGAAAATGGATGTAAATGTGTGTCGTCAGGGAGAGAAATGGAAGAGTGCACAGACAATAAAGCAAAAAAATTGTAGTAAAGGTACTAACACACACGCACATGCGCAGCGCTACTCGGAGAAAACTGCAAGAATGTCAAAAAGGGGGTAATTTACGAGAGTGTCTCGAGATGATGACAACTAAACAATAAAACAAGCACCGTGTCTACACGGGAGAGGGAATCTGCAGCCCCCACCAAACACGCACACACAGGCCCACCGAATCGGGGAAAGAGGGAACAAAAAGAGCGGGAGTGAGGCTGGTGTCGAAAAGATAGAGCGTACTGGCGTTTTTTTTTCCCGTGTTGCCACTTGTCCTCTTTCGTAACACCACTTTTTTTCTTTTTGGGGGGGGGACTTGGCGGGACTTTCTGTTATGATGGTGTACCGCAGACCTGAACACGGAGGAGAGGAGAGGGGAGGGGAGGGGCGGGATTCCCTTTTGTTGGTCTCTCTTTCTTGAGGCTGAAAACGTGAGGAGCAAAAAGGAGAGGAGAAAAGGAAAAGGGAAAGGAGGCGACCAAGAACGAAGAATGATTATATGCCAGCAGGGTGCCTACAAAAGGAGACAAACGATCCCGCAAAAAAAAAGAAAAGAAGAAGTAAAAGTACAAGAGAGTGAGAGTGAGAGTGAGAGTGAGAGTGAGGGGGGATAAAGAGAGGGGGGGAAGAGAAATCGTAACGTGAAAAAGAGCGACAGTAATAAGGAAAAAAAAAAGAGTGAGGGAGAAGTAGAGCAAGCAAAACGAGAGTCAAGCCAGCGGTGTAGCAGAGAGCTATAAAAGGGAGAGCTTCTTTTGTTTTCCCCCTCCCTTCTGTTCACGGGACGGAAAGGAGATGAGCGAGAGAGCGAGAGACTCTAAAAAGAAAAAGTGCCGGTGAGTTGTTGACGATTTGATGAGGAAGAGGGAGAGCCCAGAAAGAGAGAGAAAGGGCAATGCACACACACACACACCAGATACACAGAGCGAGGGAACAACCTCAGCACAGAGGAAAATGTCAAAGAAGAAAAGGGCGAAGAAATCAGAGGGGTAAAAACGAGGAAAGATGCGCAAAACGATATCCACGGTGCTGCAATCGTGGCCCAAGAATGGTGCCAACAGAGAAGACGAAGAAAAAAAACAGAGTGAGGTCTCCCAGAGAGAGAGAGAGAGACGAGCCCGAACGACAGTGAGAGGCGATACTGAGTTGTGGAATAGGGAGAAAGCACGAAAGAGAAGGTATCCTTTCTCCTCTGAAAAGAGGTTAAGGATGTGCTGATGAGACACGCTGCGCCGTCGCTCGTCTCTGTAGAGGTATGTGTGCTAATGTATTTCGTTCCAATTATTACACTGGCTGTCACAAAGAGGAGGTGGTGTTCACAGGAGAAAAGAAAGATCAGCCTCCCTTTCCGTCTTCGCGCTCTCTTTTTTTTCTTCTCTGCTCGCTTCCGTGGCCTCTCTCGCTATCTTTGTGGTGATATGGGGATGCTCTGCGGCTCTGCCACGCCTCTGCTCACTCTTGATGATGCTCCCTTCTGTCCTCTCAAAGCCAGTAGAGTGCTCGCTTAATGCGAAAAGGGCAAAAGAAACGAAACAAGAGGGAGTGTCTACGGCTCACTCAGTCAACACAAGCAGCGCGTAGCAAGGCGGTGAGTTGCTTTTTTTTTACTTTTTGAGCGGAGACAGGGAAAAATATAAATGCACCAGCTGAAACGTACGCACGCGCCTACCCACAAAAAAAGAAAAGAAGAAGCAAGGGAAGAAGAGACTTAAACAGGTCAAAGATGAAAGACCGCCGGGGGAAAAGGAAAAAAAAAACGTACCTCTTTCGGGCGCTTCCACCTCCGTGCGGTGGAATGCGAAACTCAGCCAGAGGAGGGTGCGAAGGCTCTTTAGCGTTCTTTTTTCTGCTTGTTTTCTTTGCGGATTGATGGGGCTTCACTGTGACACCCCCTCTTCCAACGCGAAGGCGGTGAGGGGGAGAAGCGGGAAAAGAAAAAGCGAGAAAAGAAAGAACAGAAGAAAACGAGAAAAGGGGAGGTAGGAAAGAGAATCACTCCAAGTGGCACTGTATGCTTAAAACAATGAAGATGCGATCACTCTCTCCAACAAGGTGTAGGAAAACGTCTCCAGGGCGGGCAGGCAGACAGACGGACGGTAGAGGCGAGAGAGAGAGAGAGAGAGAGAGAAAGAGGGGTATGTGAAGGATGGGTTGAGCGAGCTCAAGTTCCCTTGGTACGTAGGTGGGAAGTAGCGATAGAAACGAAGAGCACAGCATCAATCAAAGAGCTCTGTGCGAGACGCGTCACGAGAAAGTAGAATGAAAAAGCCCCCCCGAGAACATAACAACAACAACAGAAAAAAAAAGGCGAGCGAGCGAGAAAGAGCGATCCGACGTGAACTGAAGCGAACACACACACACACACACACACACTCACTCACTCACTCAAAACAGGAGGAAAAGGGAGAGAGCGGGGTGTTAATGCGGCCAGGGAATGCGTAAGCCATCCACTACAAGATGGAGGTGACGTAGTGTACACGCTTAAGGATGCTGTGGTGGCAGGTGTGAAAATAGAGATGAGGGTATCAGAGGAGAATGGGAAAGGGGAGGGTTGTGCGTGGAGTTGTTGATGGAAGTACAGTTAAGGGTGGAGAGCAATGAGAGGGAATGGATAGATAGAGAGTAATATGAGTAGGAAAAGAAGAGTGTCTGTTGGTGCATGAGACACACGCCTTGCAGCGTACGCTTGAAAAGAGGGGAGTGTGAGCCTTCTGAAAGGCCGCACCACCGCCAGCTACCCTCGCCCATCGCGACAGTTGTGATGGGCGAAAAATAGAGACGACAAAATGAACAACAACAGAGAGGCGGCGACAGCGATCATGCGGAGGAGCTGTAACTTCTCTCTTCTTCAATATCACACGCGAGGGATGAGGTGCACGCCTCCACCCACACAAACGCGCATACGCGCAACTGGGCCCCATAACGTAAAATGAGCAGATGCAACGACGAAGGGTAAGAGAAGCAACCAACCTTGCAGGCGTCTCCCACGACAGCCCACAGAGATAGCAAACGAGAGCGAGAGGAAGAGTAGTGTAGAGACCACACGAGCTTTGGCACTGCTTACTCCCCCCCCCCTTCATCTTCCACAGCCCCTCATAAATGATTTTCTTTGAGCATCTGCGTATGTATTTTTCCTCCCTCTTCCGCAATAGGCAGCAAGAACATGCATAAATACACAACTGAGACACACACACACACACGACTCCTGCGCCCCCCAGCCAAAGAGCGCTCAGTAAATGGGAAAGAATGGAGAACAAGTGAAAGCAACTGAACGAGGGTGGCAACAGAAACTGAAGAGAGGAAGACAAGCGAAGAAGAGGCACCAGACAGCCCAGTGCTGTGTAACACAGGAGGAAAAGGAGGAAGGGTGTCACTGTATCAACACGGCCACCTGGCCTGCCCCCTCCCTTACACAAATCACAAGTCACAAGCACACCCTTGCTCAAAATAGATGAAGGAGGGTGGGAAAGAGGCGGTACATGAAGAGAAGGGTGGCAACAAAATCTCTCTGTTGCCTCCATCTGTAGCACTACGCCGCACCTCGTGAAGACTGCGGCGGTACGCAGTCACAACAGACAAAAAAAAAAGAAAAATATCAGCACTAAAGGTATGCACAAATAAAGCAATGGCAAAAATTTAGAGAAGATACGCCTCACGAAGGTATCCAAGACAGCAGAAGCGCGCGACAACGACCACATCACGCGTCCTTAGCGGACACGGAAGTCAAAGTACTCTCGCGAGTCCGCACCTTTTCTGGCGTCTATCCCTGGCACCGCCGAGACAGAGAGTGCGTAGACGAAGTACATGAACCAGTTGTAGACGAAATGACAGAACCTCTCTGGCATCGACTCTACCACACAAGATCCACCGCTTTGCATGGCACGCTCCTCCGACAAGGAGGGCACGAGCGCGTTCAGCGAGGCGGACAGCGTCGTGTGACCCGACCTCAGCTCCACCTCCTCTTCGTCATCCTCGCTGTCGTGGGCTCGAACGGTATGCATGGATGTCGCCCGTTGGCTCATGCGTGCCTTCACAGCTTCCCATTGTGCATCTCGCACCTGGCGCATTCGCTCGGCCTCGCTGATGTCGACGACTGCCTCGCGAGCCTCTCTGTCCTCCTGCTCCCTCTGCAGGGACCCTGTCATGTCCATGACGCGCTGCATTGAAAACAAGTCACAGTTAACAGAATCACCTCTGGCAGTGTGATGCGAATTGTACCTGCCGGCGTAGGACCGTAATAAGTTGTCCTCCGCGAATTGCTCAGACGGGGAGACGTAGGAGTATTCGCTTTCTATGTACGCCGCGCCGTTGGCTTCGTCGCCATAGCGGTTGGCCCGGCGAAATGTGAGGGTGTCCATTACCTTCTCAGATAGTGACCTCAACACCTGCTTCAGCGCGGGTGTGTCTGCGTGTGTGCGGCGGCGGAGGGGGAGGTAATGGGGTGATGCAAAGACGTGTACAGCGAGTACTGTCGCAGGGACCGATGACTAGCGCAAGAAGCTCAGAGAATAGTTTGGTTTGGGGTGTGCTGCAGATTGGTAAGAGAGGCTGCATCCGTGAGCAAAAAAAAAAAGCGGCGGCTGTGTATCCCCGAGTTTGATTCTTGCAGAAGCGGCAACAGCCAATGTCATCGGGACACTCGTGGTTCGAAATGTAACCGAGCTGTCGCACATGCAGACGCACACGTAGACGTACACGTAGTACTTGACCAAGCAAAAAAAAAAGGGGGGCACAGTGTTGGACATATAGGAGGCGCAGGTGAAGGAAGCATGAGGAGAGTGAGCTGAAAGGTGAATGACAGTGAGAGAGAGAGAGACACACACACACAAGGCTTGGTATTTATTTACGAGACAACAACAGAGAAAAGGGTATCCGTGTCGCGCGGTATTCCAGACATTCGGTACACACCAGTTGTAAGCCACCTCTATTTGGAGAGTGAGGTCACCAGCATTGCCTTTCCATCTCACATGGGTGCACCCACTCTCGCGGGTGCGCTAGGTCCCTCTGTGCAGAACAGATCGTAGAAAAGAAAAGCGCGCGTGCCTTAAAGCAGCTCCGTGTCCCATACGTCGAAGATCACAACACAACCTCTTTTTGGTCGACACTGGTTCCATGAAAGCATGAAGCGCAAGTGACAAACTCCACAACCCCACACAAGCACTTACAGGCACAGCACTCGTGTTCACGCGCACACCATCACGTGAAGAGGATGGGATTAAAAGTAAGGAGCACACACACACACACACCAAGAAAAATGCGGTGAGTCGCATCGTGTGTTGCTCGTCGTGTTCCACCCCATTTGCTACTCCCATCGTGGGTGCCAGTCCGTTTCCACTACTCATTTCGGAGCTGCTCAAAGAGATCGAAGACAGCGCTGGAATCCCGCATATCTGTGCCATCCCGCATGCACCCACCAACGTCGATGCGGCTCGCTACAACGGAATTGCAGAGTCCAATAGATTTCACCAAGACGTTTGCCAGGAGTCGTGCGTCCAAATCACCCTGCCGAATGGGCTTGGTGTGAAAGTCGTCGTCGACGCGGTTGTTCTTGGCAGCGACGATGCGCTCGTTGAAACTTGGAAAGACGATGTCAGAGAGCCGGAAAAGTGAAAAGCGTACTGGACTGCGCAGCTTTAGAAGGTCGCCGTGTGGCTCCGTCGAGAGCCACATGCGCCACCAGCTGTTCCAGGCACCACCCGACTGCCGTTCCTCCAGCTCCTCCGTGCCAAAGTAGCAGTGCACGTTCGGGTTACCGTTCTGACTAAGCAGCGTTTGCTCCTGCAGCTGCACTGCCTTGCAGTACCCACGCGGGTATGCCACGAGTCGCCGGTACCAGTAAAGCGGCGATAGACGCGACCCGCGTACCCACAGCGGTGTCAGCACGACGAAGTGAGCGTCGACACGGCGACAGGCGTCAAGGGCGTGCAGGAAGCTGCCAAAACGCCGGCCGCTTCCAAACCGCGACCCGGGGCTCCACCATGGAGCAGAGGAGCTAGGGCAACCGTCTGCCCGTAGCGCCGGACTGGGCGCCTCTTCAATCGCAGCGGCAAGGTAGAACACGACGCTTGCGTGCCGCATCGAAAACTCGAGGTCCTCCGCTGACCCCGCATCCCCTTCGATAAGCTCCAGCGTGACACGCTGGTTGCCACTGATGTCAGCATTACCGGCGCTGGAGCCCCCAACACTATGCGAGGTGCGGAACTCGTACCGCAGTACGTGACGATCCCCCCGCCGTGAATCTCTGTAGTCGAGAGACTCCGTCAGCTCACGCTTCTCCGCCGCACCGCCGAGGTATATGTACCCCATGGAGGCCGATCGATTTCGTTCACGCTGGCCATCCGCAATTGGCAGAAAAAGAGACTTAGCTTTTTCAGTATCGCGCACCAGGACTGTCACACTAACGCCGCGGCGCAGGTACTGCTCCGCCACGAACTTGCCCACCGTCCCAGTGGCGCCAACCAGCGTCACCACCTCGGATGCTACGCCCGCAGCCTCCGCCGTGGTGCAGTACACCGACTCGGCATTTCTGTAGGGAAAGTACAAGAGACGCTGCCCATCGTCTTTAATGGCTGGATACGCGCCAGCGCCGGCACGACTCAAGCGCCCCTCGTACACCGCATCTGCTTGACGTGTGTTCTCCTCGCGAAAGAGGCTAAAATACGGCGCTTGACAAGCCCGCTGCACTCGCACGCGCACACCAGCGCCCCAATCATAGGGAGCTTGCGGGCGACCAAACTGGCTCATCCTTCAACCATCCAGCTCTTTTCCCCTTCTCTGCTGATCCTGCCGCTGCCCCTTCGCTATTCCCATCTGTGTTGCATTGGTACCCGAATTGAGGCGCTCAGTGGGTGGGGAGAGAGAAAAGAGTGCTTTACGCAAAGTTCATTAAATGGAGAGGAGAAAATGATGCAACCAGGTAACTGTGGAGTAGGAGAGAAGGACGTAGAAGCAATCCTTCTTTCCGGGGGAAGGGAGGCGGCCCCATCGTTCCCTCCTTTAGGGAGAGAAAAAAGCAGAAGTGCTTGCGGTCATCGCGGGGACCCAATTCGAAGGAGAAGGTGGAGGGAGTCGCGCGAGGAAGACCAGGGGAAAGAAAACAGAGCAAAGAGAAGCAGCCAGGGGGGGTGTACGCCAGAGGGTACGGTAGGCCATTCCCCTCTCCCTTCCGTACATTTTTTTCACTTTGACTGTACGGGCGAGTACTCATTTTGCTCTGGAAAAACTGCACGATATCGATTTGAGAGATGAGCATCTTCACGACAACGTGTCCCTCCCCTGCCATTGAGCAGGACTCGAACGCCACGCCACCCCCGGTCCGCCACACGCCCATCGCGGCGTGCGAAGCAGCCGCAGGCACGCGCCACAGCAGCGCGCCGACCCAGTCATCCCAGCACCGTCCCTGCCTCAAGCCCCACCTACACGATCCGCAGCTCGCCCCCCGGTGCAACCGCAGGGGCGGCTCAGGCGCTACACACCAGTGGGCAGCCAGGGCCGGGTGGGGTGCACTTGAGTCATGGCGACGCCATCCCCCCATCGGGTAGGTGGCACAACCCTCTTCACTGTCGCGGGTCGCTCCCACGCAGCGCCCAACACCACCAGTCTGCCAGCATCAGCAGCGATACATCGCTCCAGCCTCCCCACGGCGTAGGCGCTTGGCCCAGTCACCACCAGAGGTGGCTCGGCACTGGCAGGGGGGGGGGGCGGGGAGGGGGGCTGCCTGGCTTCCGCACAAGGTGAGAGTGCGGAGCCCTGGGGATGCCGCGCACTGAGGTGTCCCTCCGCCATCAGAGGGGCGCCAACGGCAGTAGGGAAAAAAAAGAGGATTGTGTCAAGAAAGAGGGAAAAAAGAAGGACTCAGCCCTAGCCGAAAGCCCATCGAGTGAGATGGCAGGGTTGCCCTTCAAGGCTTTGTGAGACATCAACAACAACGGTATTCAATAAAGCAACGGTCATGTAGAAAGGAGGACAGGAAGGGGAGAGGCGGAGTGGAAAGGCGTCACGACCACCAAAGGGCCTGAGTAGGCGCGCCTTACCATTCACATGGTGTCCCTTCATCTTGACAGGGGCGGGGAAGCCACCAAAAGCTCCTGTGAACGAACATTGCGGCGAGTGGG
Source organism: Leishmania panamensis (assembly GCF_000755165.1). NCBI lineage: Eukaryota > Euglenozoa > Kinetoplastea > Trypanosomatida > Trypanosomatidae > Leishmania > Leishmania panamensis. Next base: position 328,199 of record NC_025866.1, on the reverse strand, counting down.
AGAATAAATCCTCACTGACAAACGGCAGGTGCAGAAAGCAAGATGAGTAGAAAAACGCCTCCACCGAATGGAAACGTGTGTCCCGGCATGGTATCTGTTCACGGCGTGTGTGTGTGTGTGTGTGGAGAGGGGGGGGGTACTGCAATGGTAAGGGCTAAGAGAAATAAGAGAGATCCAGAAGAGAGAATAAACGAGTCATCGCACTCGCTGGTACTCGAGCAATGCGGCGCAGTGGAGAAAAGGTCAGAAGAGAGCAACACCGAAGAGCAACTACGTGAGAGTCGGTGCGGCATGTAAGAAGGGTCATCAAGAGAAGAAAAAGAGCCCCTTTGAGCACTGAGGTGCAGTAAAAGAGAGTCGACAGACGGCGAAGCCGCTTTATCAGTCTCCATCTTTCAGGCTGTGGACTCTGTCTTCACCGGTTTGCCCCCCCCCCCCCCCCCCCTCACTGATGTTGCCTGAAGGGCGAGCAGGCACACTATGACTTTAATGCTCTGTTCTTTAATGATGGATGTATTGTGCGCAATGGGAATACAGCACCACTTCAATGCGAATGGACACTACTGTGAACACCTGCCTTTGCGAGCAGTTTATTGAGTATTCCCCTCCCACACCTGCAGAGGGAGGAAAAGAAAGAAACAGACTCCATCATGAGCATCACACAAAAGTAATGGCGTTAGATTCAGGCATCCGGTCACCATAAGTTCCTCTCAGCCGTCTTCCTTTCCGAACACGCCGCCTTGGCTGGGTGCGTTTCTGTGTGTAGATGCATTGTCGTCATGAGCATAGTCTTGCACCGCCCCTCTGGTTCCGCTTGAATGAGCTGTTCTACCAAATCCTGCCGCTCCACAATGTGAGCCCCCTTCGCACACGCGACGCGGATAAGGTCGCTTGGGTGATTCCAGTACACCTTGAAGACGTCCTCGACAAACTTCTGGTAGTTCACCAGAGCAAGATACACAATCGTATAGGCTAGCTGGCCAATGATCTTGTTCGAGCTCAGCTGGTCCTCCGAGACACGAAACACACGCTCCAGCTCTGGTGCTTTCTGCGACGCCGCTGTCAGGAACTTCAACTCCTCCAGCAACTCCCGTTCCCCTTTGACGGTGCTTTCGCGAGCGAAGGTGGCCAGCACATCCACCGGTATGCCGAGAGGGTATGAGGTGCCCATCACCTGATTGAACCGTTGCACCAGCGGGCGTCCACCAGAGAGCCGGGTGTTTGTGGGGTAGTTGACAGTGCAAAAGACAGGCATCTCCAGCAGAATGTCCTCCACATCGTCGCCGGGCAGATGCGTCTGCCGGTGGTCCACCTGAAGGTCGAGGCGGGTGTGAAACATCAGCAGCGACTTTGAATAAACGGTACGGAACGCGGCCATGCGCAGCGGGGTATCCTCCAGATACTCGTTGCCATCGCTGAGCAGCATAGGCCACCCAAACACAAACGGATTCTTCTTCATGAGTTGATCCTCCGTGACGCGGAAGTGCGGAGTTAGGCCGAGAAAAATGTTGTACTCATTCGGATAGTCCAGCTCCACCGACCGAGGATCACGCTTGCGCATGTCCTCAATGAACTTGTCTTTCATGTGCGATGGACTCAAGGTGCCGGTTAGCTTCTCGTCCATCTGAGTTTCGATACGGTTCTGCACCTCCTCATAGTAGGGAAGATACTTCTTCATGTGCTCCGCGTCCACATCGAGGAACTCTGAGAAGACCTTCCTCAATGCCCCCAACGTCGGCTTTACCGTGTGCCACAGTAGCGGAGGAAAGTGCTCAGAGAGCTGGATCATTACCTTCTCCGTGGAGCTGTTGTGATCCCAGAGAAGTGCGCAGACGCGCTGCGGCTCGTTCACGATTGGGGAGTCCTCACGGTCTGGAAAAACGAAAGCCTCCCCAATGACTGTGTACTCGGCGCCTTCGTTGCCCAGACAGAGTCGATTACGCAGGATGCTACTCATCCGCATCGGATCCCATAGCTCCTTGTCAAAAGTGAAGCGCTTTCGCCGCCAGGAAAGCTCATCGTACACCTTGATGTCATACGAGATGGACTTCTCAGTAGTTTTGGCGTCCTGTCGGAGCTGCTCGATCCACGCTGGCGGCTGCAAGGCAGCTTTCCCTGAGCGCACAGGAGTGTGAACGAGCTGTCGGTGAGCGGAAAGAACTGCTGAGGCAGCCACGCGCGATGCCCCTCGCAGGGCAGCAGACGCCGAGAAGCGCAGCATTTGCAAGCACACCGGTGCTTCCACAGAAGTAACGATTGTGCTGTCCCCCTTCCTGCCTCTCTCAGTCACGGGCGAGGAAGTAGCGGGAACGCGCCGATGAAAAGAGTGTGCAGTCTATCACGTTTACTGCCGTGACCCCTTTTATCGGGTTTACTTGCTCGGTTCGTTACTACTCCACTGTGGTCAAGTCCTCATCAAAGCAAAGCAAGATAAGAGCGCTCGCAGAAAAGTTGAAAAGGGGGGGATGCTCACAGCGAGACGTGAGTCTGTGTGTATGTGTGTGTGAAGCTGAGCGCACCTGCACACACGCGCACACACGCACAATCCTTTAGCTCGAACAAGCCAGTCAGTCCTTCATTCAGCAATGATGAAAAGGAAAATGGAATCAGCGGGGAAGGAAGAGAGTGAATCGTTGAATACAAAAGGTGGGCTGTATGAGGGGTAAAACACAGAGAGAGAAAAGCTAGATGGCGGCCCCCACAGCTAGTGCGCATCTGCTTCGTCATAGGTGTTTCATTACATAATTCGCCTCTCTCTCTCTCTCACAGACGTTTGCGCACTTGTTTCCCTCTCTCAGGTAAAGCCTTGTCGTGCAACGTGCAGCAGCTACATAGCCAGAAGGACGAAAACAGTCGTCGCCAGCGGCACGCGATGCAGCGCGTTGATGCGCAGACGAAAATGAGCGTATGCCTCTCTTGCATCTCCCTTACACCGGAAAATGATAAGCAGGAACGACTTACTTAAGGCCCCTCTAACGAGCGGAGTCTTTCGAGCTCTTTCCCTCTCGCGGATCCCAAAGTGATAGTGAGAGTATGTCCCTCTCTTTTTTGTTGTTGTTGCACTGTGGGTGTGGGTGTTATGTGCCGTCATGTGTTCGGCTTTAGTACAGAAATTACTCGGATATTCATGTGGGGGGTGTGGGGGTGTGTGTGCCCGTCCGCGTGGGACCCCGTGCTGGCCATTCTTTCCACTGTGACCGTATATGTACTCGACTTAGCGAACAGCAGATAATCGGCTGAGAGGCCTGCAACACTGCCATACTGACCCAGTCGCGACAAAGCCCGTCTAGTCTTTCCGTGACCGTCTTTCTCTCTTAGAAGGAAAGCAGATCAGTTGGGTCTGCCTCCGATGGCGCCTCGTAGGCTATCGTGGGCAGATGATGACTATCGATAGCCCGGGTCACCTCCGCGGTAAAAAGGCGGCCGTAGCTCTTTTCGTAGCGCAGCGGCGTCTTGTCCTCTGCCGTGCTAGAAAACGCTGACACCATGAGCGGGACAACCGGCATGAAGTGCCGCTCCAACGCGGTCAGCTCCCACAGTGTAGAGTTCAGCGCGTGTGTTTCTGGCAACTTTGCGCGGTCGTCAAAGGGGTCACGGCCGTCGAAAAGAGCGGCGGTGTCGCTCATTGCCTGCGCCTTGGCAGACTGCGCAGTGGCAGTGTCCGCGTCTTGCCCAGCCATGTCTTCAGGGACTACAGCCTCGCGACTGCTTCGGTGAATAAGAGCTATACAATTGGGATGGGTCTGCAACACCTTGCGAAGAAAGGGAAGAGTAAAGTAAAGTGTCGGCGCGGGTGCCATCAGCGACACCTGTGCCACGCGCTTGATCACGCTTGCCGCAATGTAGGACGGTACGCGAAGCGATGTCATGGAGAGATCCAGCAGCCGAAACAGCTCATACCGGTGCCGCGAAGCAAACGCGTCGGGTGTCAAGAGACTGTAGAGTTGTTCGTAGTAATTCGGGTACTCTAGCCCGTGATCGAGCATGAGTACAAAGAGTCCTTGCAGCGAAAGGATCGACACGATACCACCGCTGCTGAAGCAGCCGGTGAGGTAGTCCGCTAGTACGAGTGGGTTTGTGAGGTGGGGCAGAACAACAGACCCTAGCCGGTGCAGCAGGTGAATGTGCAGGGCAGCCTCACCAGCCTTCTCCACACACACCATCCACACAAGCGTGAAGTAGTGTTTGTGTGCCTTCTCCGAGAAGACGGAGAGGACGCTAGTAGCATTGAGCTGCAGTTTGCGCCGCTCTGAGGCGTTGGAATGCACATAGGCGTCGCTCGCCTCCAATGCCGCGCGCTCTTTTTTCAAAAATCCCCACCGCAGCTTCATGTGATCGAGCTGCGGCAAAGTGCGGGTACACAAGAGCACAAAGCAGTTTGTGACCAGCGTCGAGAGCGACACGCCATCTCGATCGCGTGGCCGCTTGCGCTGCTGACGTTCTACGAGGTTGCTGACCGCCCGATAGATCAAAAACCACACATCGTCTTCGGCCGGTGTAGCCTCATGGGCACCAAGACGAGTGCACAAGGCCTCGCGCAGTTCTGCCACACGTGGACTACATTCATCAGGCGTGGTGTGGTCACGGGGAGCCTTCACAGTGGGGGACTGTAGAGCCTGTTCAAGGATTGGGGAAGCCTTCTCGTCAAATGTTCTGCAGAGTTCCGCATAGGTTTTGCACTTATCACAGATGCGCAAGGCGCTACTCAGTTTCGACTCCATGAACGCGTGTGGAGAAGCTGAAAAGGTTCGCACGGAAAAAAAAAGAAGAACAGCAAGCCTCAAGCAGCAAAAATACAACGCATCTCTGGTCTCACGTTGCAGATGAAATTTGTAGGTGTGTGCACGTCTTACGTCCGTGTGCTGCCCGTCAATGATCAGTTTCGCGGCGTCGAGAAGCCACGCACAAGAGAAAGAGAGAGAGAAAGGGAGAGAGAGAGAACAGGAGAGAAGTAAAGGAGTAGAGCAGTCATTTGCTCACGAGGAAATTTCAGCAACTCGCGGCTCCTGGTGGGAAAGCAGCACCTCTTCATCTGCGTACACCTAGCTTTGAGGGCAAACGGATCCGCCACAAACAGGGAAAACAGAAGCGGAGCGCTCAGGGCATCTACTGCTCACCCCACCCCACCCCACCCTCCTCTTGCGTCTCAGTGGCCCGGTGCATACTTGACTCGCGTGGTTGTTTCCTTTGTCGAGGGTATCCCTCATTCGTTATCCTTGTAGCAGCCTCGTTCGTACCACGATAAGCAGATTTTGCTCTATATAGTGCTGGGGCCCGTCGGCGCTGAAGCTGTCGCTTTTGCGGAAGCAAAGGCGCGTGAGAGTTTCAAAAAAAAAAAAAACAGCCAATGGTGGAGAGGTACAAGAGTGGGGGAGACGACCAGACAGAAGCTAAACATGCACAACCCCGCCCCCCCCCCCCAGTCAGTGACATTCCAAAGCGTGTGTGCCTCGGTAGGCTCATCTTTGAGAAAAAGCGAGACATCGAGAAGGCCACACGGACATCCTCAACCCACTCCATCTTGAAAAACGTGGTCAAGTACGCTTTACCCCAACCCAAGAGCGCCAGCGCAAACAATGACAGAACGCATATAACAAAGCTCACAGAAAAGGAGGCCTTGCCAAGGCCCGATGCGAAAGAGAGAGCACAAAGAGTCGTCAGATGTGCCCGAGGCCAACATCAACGGCAGTCGCTACTATCCGCCGCTTGTTCAGGGATACATCTACTCACTTGTCTATGTCCAACAGCATCGTAATCAAGGGAGGGCAGTTTGCAGCTCCCTCTTCGCTGTCGGAGGTTACTTGAGCCACCAGTGCCGTAATGTCGTCGAGCTTGCCGCCAGTATAGCGGTAGCCAGCTTCTTCTGCGTGACGTGCAAATGGTGAAAGGTAGCGACGGTCTTGTGCGTTGCGAAAAGCCTCCTGGCCGATAGACTCGGCTACATTGTGACACCCCGTCGCTGGTACCTCGTTGAGGTGGTCGAGGAGGCGGTCCAGCTCGACGTTGTCCAGCACACCGTCGCTCACACAAAGGAAAACGTCGCCGGAGCGCACTTCGATCTTGGCCTGCTCACCAGCGCTAGGTGGATCCTCAGGGAGCTGGTACGGACAGTTGAAGGAGTGCTGCTGTATCTCTGTGCGATACAGGAGCTTACCCTGCCGCACAATCACCAGACCGCAATCACCCAAGTTCAACAATGACGCGTGTGTGTTGTCCACAATGGTGGCCAGAGCGACAGGACAGCCTCCAGGTTGTTTCGCATCATTTGCCTTCTTGTACCCGTAGTTGAGAGCCGCGAGGGCGGTGGCTCGTTTTGAGTCGTTGGCCTCCCTCTCCACATACTCCAAAGTAAAACGCATCACATTGCGTGTGTAGATGGCAGGTTCGATGCCATAAGACGCGTATCCGCCAACACCGTCAGCCACACCGATGCAGTATGGATGAAACGCGTAGGCATCTTCTCCGCCACGGTACGCTTTCTTGGGATGCGGAATAGCACAGGCGCCGCGATGACCAAAGCGGAGAGCCGCTTGCAATGCGCACCTCCACGCTCGCGTACTCGAAATCATGTGGTTGGCCTCTGGAGGGAATGCTTATTTGGATGGGAAACCAGAAGAACAAGAAGCGCGCTGGACCTGAAAAAAAAAAAGATGAAAGCGTGCACCTACGGCACCACCTCTTACAGCTGCCTATGGTGTTTTGTCGACGATGGTTTCCCCTTTTCACACGCCTCAATGGAATACGCGTCAGGAACACAAAAAAAAAAAGAGCAGTAATCCGTGGTGCGCTTTGCAGGAAGTCCAGTTTGTTTGCACTTCAGAGTGAGCCGAATAGAGTGGTGTCCCTTGTGGGCCTTCAAAATAATGTAAACAGAGGTAGGTGATGGAGAGAGAGAAGAGAGGGGGGAGGGGGAGGGGGGGCAGAAATGCACCTACCTGGTTGGAGCTGATAGTCTCTCCCCTCCCCTCGATCAACCTATAATGGCTAATGATGCACACCAGCTATGCTGCGCTTTCGCACAAGAGAGCGTGGGTGGGAGAAGGGAGTACGCCCAAGTTTTACTCCACGTGTAGAAATGCGATTTATGTGCATTGGTTCTTTCAGATGCGTAGAGGTACAAAACAAGTCATACAGAGTGTGGAAATAACAGTGGATAGAGAGCGAAAAACTCACGCTCGCGACTCTTGCTACATTGTGTAATCGAGGGTGGCGAAGGTACGGTGGTGATGGGAAAGAGAGCGGCAGGAAAGAGAGCGGCAGGAAAGAGAGCGGCAGGAAAGGGAAGCAAAGAAAAGAAGCGAGTTGAAAGCGAGTCGAGAGAGAGAGAGAGCCGTTCTCCTCCCAGGATTAGAACAACACGGCTCCCAACTGCGTCATTTCGCAAGCTTGGCAATGGGCCACCCGTGTACTCTACTTCTCCGCCACAGTCGCACCAGGAAACGTGTGGCACCGCAACTATGACCACATCGCTGCGAAAAGAAGAAACGTGTAGGAGCACTTCTGACGAAGACAAACAACCGAAGAGGAACGGAGAAGGGATCAGTTAGTGGTCTTCTCACTCACCGAGGTGGCCACTCACGCTGCGGGGGAGCGCGGCTGCGCCATTAGACCTCATTCCCCTCACCAAGACGAAAACTTGGGGTTCTGTGCTATTTCTTCCTCCTTATCACGCACACTGTGAAGTGTCGCACAAAGCAGCAGAGCGCCTGCGCCTCACGTTCAGGTCTACTTTCAAAACCCCCACAGCCAGTGCCAGCCTTCGACTCGTTGCGATCAGTACGTAGAGAGGCAGCAAAATATATATATATACCTTTCCGTTTAGCAGCAGTCGAGTGTGTGTGTGTGGAGGGGGGGGTTGTGTGTGTGTACCAGACTTTTTTCTTCGTCAATCGAAGCGCTCTGCTCAAGACCACTGCACAGAATGAATTGAGCCGCCTGACCCATAATCGTTACTTGAGCCGCTCCTCCTTTTTTGTGCCGTCTGCATACGTTGTAACGCGCATGCCATCTGCTCGATCGAGAATTGAAGTGTTGTTTGGGTACTCGAACAGCGTGTCTCCGTTCACGAACACGGTTGTTGTTAAGCCCTCTGTTTGAAATTCCTTGGTGCCATCGGGGAAAACTTTCGTCACATTTCCGTTCCTGTAGTGGTACTCCCACGTTCCATCCGCCTGTTGCACAGTGCGTGGCTCGGCAGCGGTGGCGCCCGTTGTTGTGTCATCAGCTACCTGCAAAGGGCTAGAGGTGGTGCTTGCGGCGGTTGCCTCCGCACTAGGGGCTGTCACTGCAGTCGCTTGAAGACTAGCCTCTCCGAGCACGTTGCACTCTGTCTTTGCTGAAGATGACATGGCCACTGCGGTAGTTGAGAGGCTCGGTCCGCTTGCCGGCGATGCACCAAATGAATTCGACGATGTAATTCTCACCGAGTCCGTCGCATGAATCACTGCGCCGCTGTCTTTCAGCTGACTCATAGCCCGCACTGCCGCCACATGTTCTTTTTCTCTTCGATGCTCGCGCTGCGCCTGGGTGCGCTCCTTGGAGCTGTAGTACGCCAGCGCAGACGAGAGCTGTGTTTCGACAAACTGCCAGTTCATTGCGCACAACGCTTCCTCTGCGATAGCGGATTGAATAGCAGAGAGCCTTACTTGCACCATGTTCCCTGATCGGTGGTTTCTCTCCGCTGTGGTAGCAAGCGCACCTAGTACCTTTGGTGCACGAGCTACGTGGCTCCATGAAGGAGCGGTATCAGCATCGACGGCGTCACCACCTTCTCCAGAGTGGCATGCAATCTGTTCACATAAGCGCCCCTCTGTCATGTTGATCAAAGCCAGCGGCCAGAGACCGTACACAAGAGGAACCTTGCTAGCTGGAAGATTCAGCAAGCTCACAGCTCCATGCTCGCTGCCGCTGATGGAAGGGGAATACACGATCCACAGTCGCCCAGGACTCATGGCGCCTGTGGAATGGAGTGCCACACTGTCCTTAAACGCACTGACAGACCCGTAGCTGCGCTCGATCGCCTCCAGTAAGAGCTTTGGGAGCGCCGCATCCCCAACAGCGCCGTTGCTGAATGTCCTTTCTCGGTAGTGTTGCGCTTCCGCACACTTCTGCTCAAAATAATTACAGAACGACACAGAGGAAACGTAGTGCACGCGCTCGCGCACGCAGTTCACACACGGCCGCGCGGCAAAGCTGGGCTCCTTCCCAATGAGTGACAGCGGCAGCTTCTTTAAGAGGACAGGGCAATCGCGCGAGTGATTTATCGCAGACTGTGCTGTTGTAGCCAAGTACGCTGTGGACACAATCAGCGATGCGATGGAATGCGTGGCTACACCGGTTCTTTTACCGGTGAGTGGCAACAATGGGAGAAGTTGTCGCAGCTCTGCAGCCGCCGCTTCGGAACGCATGAAGAAAAGCGGGGTGCAATCGCGCAACATTGTGTCCGTCCCTTCGGTGGTGTTTTCTCCGACGAGCCTCTGTTTCCGAAATCCAATCCTAACAAGATTGAGCGAGCCGCAGCTTTTTCACTGTTTCGTCCTTGTTGCTGTTGGCTCAAGCGCCGATGCAGGAAAGACAAGTTGGGGAAAGAAGCGAATAAAATGCACGCGGAGAAGTGTGGAAAGAGAAGATACATCGGAAGACATGGTAGTGAAACTGCTCCTGTGGGTGGCATGATGCTGCGGGCTATAGTTCAATGCTTGCTTCACATAATCTTGACTCGCTCACGAGGAGCAAGACGACGACACTACAACGCTTCGGAAGGAAAGCAAGAGTGTACTAATGGTTTGGTCGGCTGATACGCGATTGTCACATTCCTGGCGCATAATTGATCAAAACTGTGATTGAACTGAGAAAGTGGGACAGGGAAAGAAAGAAAAATAGCCGAGCACCACCTGAGCTGCGTGCACGGCATCCTACTGAGGAGACAGCAGCGAGAAATCAGAAAGCTGCTTTCTCCTTGAGGTTTTTTTCACGTTGACTCCGTAAAATCGAGCCCCTCGGCAATAGTCTTGATAGAACGGCGAGGGAGAGCGTGATTGTGCACGCGATAGCAATGAGAGTAGGCTCCTTCCAACGCTATCATCTCGGATCTGGTTATTAACGTAAAAGTTCAGCCACGCGCTCGCGTTGACAGGGGACAACCTTTTCTCATTCGCTGCAGAGATAATAGGCTTCCCCGCAAGGCGAAAGAATGTTTTTGGAACCTTCGAATACCTGCTAGCACATCGGAGTAGGCGCATCAAGTGGCTCTCTCCGCAGTTTTGAACAGCCCGGATGAGCACCCTGCCAAGGTTCTCCACCTCTTGGCTGGAGTCAACAGACTCAAACGCTGCTAAGACATCATCAGCAGAGAGAGCACCTCGCTCAACAGGCTCTCGGGTTTGCAGCTCAGCAACCACCTCTGCTCTCTTGCCGTCTTGTGACGATAAAAAGGTAAAGAGCAGCACCAAATCCGAAGTCGTGCTATCTGCGAGTGAAATCTGATTGAGAGCCGCAGTCACATCCGGGAAAAGCAAAAGAGCTTGCCGCTGCTTTGCTGTGCAGCAGCTCAGCAGAACTAGAAGATCATCTGAAGAAACGCTCGCGATGTGGCTCAAGCTCTCAATGAGCTCTGATTGCTCAAGAAGCGACGTAAGTCTCAAATTACGCGCTGCCTTTGCAGCCACTACCACATCCTCTGTGCGGGGAGCTTTTCGCTTCAGTTCTTCGAGCACGCGCTGAAACGCGGTTGCGTCCCGAACCCCGAGATCAGAAAGAGCTGAGAGAACCAGGCTAAGTTCCTCCGCAGAACAACTGCTCGCAGACCTTAGTACCCGACTCAGTGCAGTCTTTCTGACCCAACGGCTTGAATTCGTAGTTGCTTGACCCGCATGACGAAGGAAACACATCGCAGCAGAGAGAGACACCTCCTGAGACTCGACAATTCGCCGCAACAGGACGGGTTGCTGTTCATCGTCAACAAAGCAGAGTCCTGCGACCAGTAGAGCCCTATCCCTGGGAAAAAGCTCGTCGTCAACACTTTTTTTGAGAGTGCAAGCAGCTACAAGACGCGCCCCAGCGCGACCAATTGCTCTCTTGATAAGAGTAGGTGAGGCCTTTATGCCACTTCGTTGCAGTATGTACAGTGCGTGCACACTGGCGCGTTGACTGAGCTCATTGCTTTCCACGCTGCGACGAATAGCGGAGAGCAACGAGTGGGGAATGACGCAGGTGCTGATCATAACATCACACACAACCGCCGTTTCTTTCGCAGATAGCTCGCCGGAGAGTCTTCCGCTTGTCACGGCCCTGCTAAGCAAGGATGATGCATCTGTCTGGGAAAAAAAAGACAGGCACAACACCCACTCCAAGTATTCCACAGTAGATGTTTCAGGCTGAGACTGCTCTAGCTGTACGCGTATGTGGCGTTGCAGCGCCGCCTGCACGTCTTCCAGGGAAGTAGAGCCTGAGCATGTAGTTGAATTCGAATCTCGCCACGCATTAAGCACTTCTAGAGTGCGCTCAGAGCCAATGCACACACTTGCTTTGCATATTTGGCGACAGATTGAATCGTCAATGATTGTCCCCGTGAGCATGAGCTTAACAAAAACCTCAAAACAATTAGCATCTGTCACCCCACCCTTCTCGATAAGTGCCTTCTGAACAGCCATACCCCATGTTGCATAACGCTGAGAGTTCCTTGGTGCTGCAATTCTCTCCAGCAGATCTAAAAGGTCTGCTTTCTCCAATTCCTCCGTGGCGGACTGTAAGTGCTTTACTAACCCTTCCATACCCTTTTGCTCCAGTGGCAAGCCTTCCATCAGGGTAATATCAAAAAAAGTAGCTTTGTCGCTAGAGGTGGAAAGGCGAAATGCCAGCTCATCAGCAGTGATTTGAGTAACCAGAGAAGCCAGTCCTGTACTCACTTGCAGCGCTTGCTCGCATCTCTGCCAAAACGGTCGTGCAAAGGCAATCAGTTCTGAGTTGTCTGCACGCTGTAAACAGCATCGGATCGCTGCTATGACACCGGGGGTGCTTAACGTTGCATCATAGTAATCCAAGTTCTCCGGGGAGAGGCTGATGCTCGACGCAAGCTGGTGAAGTTCGCTCGCGCTGAGCTCGCCAGCAGAAGCTTCGAAGTGAGCAGAGAGCTTCGAGAAAGTATGTGTGCCAAGAGGATACTTGATGACAGGAAGAATGCCAGTGAGCTCCAAACCATCTTCGAACGTTTGTAAAACGCTCCCTACATCGAGGTTATTAACATAGTCGCGGGCGAGAGAAAGTGTCGTGACGTCGCTCGCTGAGCCAATAATCCACAGCTTTAGTTGCTCAGAATGAGGGCGCCATTGCGCTGATAATAGCATTACAGCCCTTTTTTGAAACATCTACACAGAAGTAATGCCTAAGCAGTCAGCTGGAATTTAGCAAATAAAGTGAGTGAGTTGAAGTCAAACAGAAGTAGTTGTGCTTTTTCCCGGTATTCTGTGATTAGGAGAAAAAAATTAATGCATTTTTCCTTCTACCCTGCATATCACTTCTGGTACTTCGTGATGTTGCTGCTACTATTGCTTTCCTTATATATATCTCCCTATTGGTAGCAATGTTTGCTCCCCTTCTAACACTCTGCAAAAAGCAGGAAGGTGCGAGGGGCTTGAAGGGCTAGCACCTCATCACAGCTATACCTTTTTTTTTCCATTATGTATAATATGTATAGAATGCTTCGTACAAACTGTCCTAAAACTCCCCGTTAGCGATACACAGGGGAAGAATTAATCGACAATTTTCGTTCTTCTTTTTATCAGCCTTTCCCCTTTGAACTCCGAGCCTGAAGGCAGGTCCTTGAGGAATCCCAGAAGTATTTTGAGTAGCCCAGAAACTGAGGAATATTGCAGCGCCATTAACCCACAGATAGATCACTGAAAACGCCAAAACCAGTATTAGCGCATATGCTTACAGCCACATGTAGTAAATAGCCCCTACATCGGCAATCGCTAATAAAAAGACACGGATGTTTATTGTTGAAGTGCTTTCCATTTTGTTTCTACGTATCACTATGAGGATGCCAAAAGCGTTGACAAGGAGAACTAAAAACAGGCGATTATTTCCACTGGGAGGGGAGCTGGTGGAAACAGTAGATGTAGGGCATTGAAATTGAGAAGACCGATTGTCATAATCCGCCAGATCGCTGACAATCCGATTTAAAGCAGCAGCTGGGGGTGAAATGGAAAAGAGGCCCTCCCAGTGATCCCACCAGAGGCAGGCATTTGTGTGCTTTCAGTATCTAGTGAGTCTCTGAAAGGAGCAATAGAAATACGAGAATGTTAGAGCTAAGAGGAAGTAATCAGTGAAAAGAGCACTGTTGGAGCTTCGTCATACGTGCACGTTGGGCTATCGAGGGAATAACATGTGACAATACACACGAGCATGCTATGGTGGACGATACTCCACGAAGACGAAATAGAAAAATAAGTGCATTCATTTGTGCATCAAATACGCTACGAGAGCATATTACTCCAGCTCTCTTCTTGCTTGGTACTATTTTCTATCATTATTGTTATTCGTTGCGTTACGCGGTAGTGACGTAGTTAATCGGCTATTATTGGAACGGCTATGGTTCCTAGCGACTGTATTATCAGAATTACTCAATTACAAGCTCTCACCACTGTCGGAGGCCTCAGCTTGAATGATTCCTTTTCGCAGTGCCGTCCGCCTTTCGCGCTCGCGCAGAGTACCTAGAGAGTCTCGGTTTTCAGCCTCTCGTCTTTTCCTCAATTTTTGCTGCAAGACACGAGTATTGAGACCTGTGAGTCGCTGAAGCTCTTCTCCATGGGAAGCGATGTCAACAAAAGCATACTTGGTCGTTTCTCTCGGTTTCTCTAAGTTCTCAATGTGTCCTTCCAATGATTCGTGATCTGAGTCGTTGTGAGGCACATCAGCGTTTGCGGAGACAGTTGATGCTGCTGGGTGCTTTTGGCACTTTGCACACACTGCCTCACGTTCAGCGCATTGTTGGCAGATGCGATGATAAGCGTGAGCTACTTTATTTTCACGGCACAAATTGCAGCGACGGCTGTGCTCCTGTAAAGTGTATTTACCATAGTCAACCTTCCATTGTATAATCTCACAGCATCGTCTACAACACAGGCTCGTCATGGTAAATTCTACTTGTCGCCATATGTGATCTTTTTCGAGTTTGTAACGGTTGGGGTTGTATTTGCTTTTGTTCATGTAGGCCTGCCGGGCCCCTGGTGCGCCACTTTTTATAGTGCGCTTCATCCAGGGCTTGAAAGAAAAAATGTCGAAAAAAGTTCGGGCACTCTGTCTGCCCCGGCCAACAAAATAGACCTGCGCTTGCAAGTATAAATGCGCTTTTGAAGGATTGAAGAAGAGAGGTGGGAAAGCTATGGAAGTGGTTTAATTGGAGGAAACGCTGTAGAAGCCGGCGCAGAAAAGCATCCAAGTATTATTACTCAGCGGAGAACAGTGAATACAGTTCTTTAATCCTGACAGGATTAAAGGAAAAAAAAAACACTGGTTCAACAGCCATGCGCCAAAACTGTAAAACATCAATGCGCTATTTTTGTTTGTGAATTGAAAAGAACTGTCTTCCAGTTGCCGTAGCCGATGACTTGGAAACGGTTGCTGCACTGTGGCCAAAACTGCTAGTGAATTCAGCTTCGCAGAAAAAAAAGCTAACGTTTCACATCTCAATAGAGTCAATGAGCTTCCTTGGGCGACACATCGGAAAGAAGAGAGTAGCTTTTCTCCACAAATCAGTGCCCAGAAGCGGCTTCGCACAGTTGAAAAGGAAAATCAGCTGTTTACTCTGCAAGCTACAGAATACTGCATTTTGTCAGACAGCGGCCCTTTGCAATGTAGCTTACCATTGCCATAAGGCGATTAGTCTGAGTGACATTTCCTCCACTTATCGCGTTGGCAGTGCTTCAATTTTCCAAAAAAAAAAAACGGAAGTGACAGCGGCAGGTTGATGAGAGCAGTTAAGAACGGTCCTTTGTGCAGGCGCCCGGCACCAACCAAAAGAGCTGATCGGCCCTCCGCATTCTTCCCCCCCCCCCCTTCTGCACTCCACCCCCTTTACACCCTCGGCCTGTCAAACGTTCCACTGG
The DNA here is from genome assembly GCF_000755165.1 of Leishmania panamensis. Taxonomy (NCBI): domain Eukaryota; phylum Euglenozoa; class Kinetoplastea; order Trypanosomatida; family Trypanosomatidae; genus Leishmania; species Leishmania panamensis. The sequence goes on along the minus strand of NC_025866.1, from coordinate 313,092 downwards.
AACTGCACTGTGTGCAGCTCCTCCAGGACGAAATCCTAATTGCACTGATCCCTGTATGTACTTGCAGCAATACCACGTGCCTGAAATCACTTTGCGAGTCAACGCCCTGTGACTTCTCTTACTGTTGCCTGGTCTACATCTACTTCAGTTCTGGTGAGGCCGGCCACCTCACCATAGCATTCAGGGTCCAGCACCCTAATATTTGGGTATGCAAAGAGCCTCTAGACTGCACCAGGGCACGGTCAAGGACAGTCAGTGCCAATGCGCAGCTCTGGGCTGGCGCCGTGCCGGAGAGGCATGTGCCCTTGACCAAGCTTGCACTACCTCACCACGCATCGTGTCAACAATTCACAAAATCTCTGCCTTTGCCAATGAAGAGTGTACGCTCCTATTTTTAGAGACGAATTTGTTCTATTAGCTCTGTTTGGACCTCATGTGCTGCGGCTTATCCCCAACAGCGAACAAGTCCGCGCTGTATATGTTCGTCTGCACACAACCTGCTTCCCACCACAGTGTCAGTTTTGTTTGCTAATGTCTATGTTGTGTGAATCAATCGTTGGACGCCACATATCGCGCGCACCTTCTTCCGACTTCAAGAACTTTCATTATTTGAGGAGCATTGTTTTTGTCGTCTCACGTGTCATTCTACCACGCACAAGTCCACAAATATATGCATACTACCACAGTCCACCAACCTCTGTTGCATCATAGCTACATTCCAGTCGTCTAGCAAAAACTATCTGCTATGGAATCGAGCCATATGCCTAACGGGACATGTGTAGAGTCCTGCTTGGGGGTGGAGGCCGTTGCGACTGTCGTGTTGGTAGTCGGAGGTGGTCAGGGTCCATACCCTGTCCATCTTATGCGTGTTAGCTCTTCATACACAACAGTCTCTTACACATAAAATACCGAAAGGCATAAAAGTAGACCCAACTTTGTAAACCCTGGTCGGCTCATCTACGGAGAAATGCATAGATTAACTAATTTTACGCAAGCATACCTCATTCACAGTTGGTAACCCCTCCCACAGGAGAGTTGGAGTCTCCTCCCCGCAGCTCGGCAATGAGATGGAGTCTGCCGGCCCAGTTGATATCCACATACTTGTGTATGACTTCAAGCCGACTGTATTATTTATTCCGAGTATTTTCATTGATTGGGTATTTCTTTCAATGCTGGGATTTATGAAAGCGGTTAATGTGATATTCTTGTTTATCTCATCGATTACTTTTTATCTGCAAAGAGGTTTGATATAAGCATTCAAGCAACCCTAGTTTTTTTTTTTTGCTACTTTACAGCTTCTTTATTTTTTGTTCTTTTTGAGAGAGCCCTGAACTAGCACCGAATGCACTGCTACAGTTTCCTCGATAGTCCCGACAGCGATTGTGTACTGCAGACTCACACCTAATTTCGGATACAGCAGGGTTGACCCTATGTGTAATTCTTCGACCAATGGACAGCAAGCACCATATTGAATGTACTGTAACCTTCTTTACTCTCATATCGGCTGCGACGTTTCTCACATCTTGCTTACCATTCTTTTTCCTTGTGGACATTATTCCTCTCTTTTCGAACCAACAGAAACATTATTCAGTATTCGTGTTGTACCTCCGACCCAATGCCTGCCGTTACAATGATAAACCTGTCATGCCAAGCATTCTTCACAAGTACGAATACCTACCGAGCTGCTTCATACAACTATGACTAGGCGTCGATATTGGTGTGCTAACTTTGCAACTCCTTAACTACCCTTCCAATCATCTTCTCGCTGGTTTTCCTTCATTTTCCCTTTTGTATGCTGATTTCCATAATGTTCTACTGCTCAACCTACTCATACATACCATAACAACCTACAACATATTGATTCCCGGTAGCTATCGAGGATCATAGTATTCCTTTCCCCGTAGTGCATCTTTTGTTTGCTTTGTTCCTCATTCGACTATAACGTAGTCCTGACATAGCTAGTGTTTCGATTGTCATTGTCCTCCAGTACTTGTGAACTGACTCTCTTTTTGTTGTTGCTTTACATTTGTGTGTTTGTGCACTTCTTCGCCACTCTCACAGAAAAGCCCTTCTTTGCTACGCCTTTTTCCCTCTCCTTTCTGTGTCCTTTGCGCTACTTTCTCTTTTCTTATCACCTCTGCGGAACAGCAGTTTCGTTGCAGCAGCATTGTTATCAAAAAAAAAAAAAGCGTACATTAAATACTTTTCCGAGAACCTCACATAAGCCAGTATACAAGTCTCGACGCCATCTACGTGGGAATCTCGCCGTTTTCCCACCTTTTCGATTTACAACCCACTTTTTTATCATTTATCTTCCCTAGCGCCGCTATTCTCAAGCGTACAGGTACCACGTACGTGCTGCTTTAGCATCGTGTTTCAGAGTACGAAGCTTGGTGGGAGCTTCATAACATTTACCCTCGCATTCGTAATACATTTATATCGACAAAGTCTGTGAGGCTCTGTGCCGCCTCTCCAGAAAAACAGCAACACAATAGACGGCACTTCTCACAGTTAGCCTTCGACAACAGCGCGAAGATGACCCTTTCGAGCAACATCAATCCTGCCTTTCCTCAACTGAAGGTTGGGCAGGTAGTCGTCTACGACTATCTCCACGCTGCCAAGACGTGGCAGTGGACGCTGGGTACGGTGCGTGAGATCACGGATTACACCGCCGTCGTGCAGCAGTGGGGCCCTCACACCGGCGACAGTGACACACTGCGCTCCATTCTCCTCAGAGAGGTCGACACGGAAAATGGACGCATGAAGAGCTATCAGGATATGCTGGCCCTCGCACGAGAGAAGCTTGCGTCCATCCGCCGTAGCAACGAGGATCGTGTTTCACGCGTTCGCGGTCACTTCGACAAGGCTCGTGAAGAGCTAGAGCGCATTGATGAAGTCGATCTGCGCAAGGTCACGGCCCAGGCCGCCCCGTCCCCAGTTGCGGTCGCAGTCCTGAAGGCGGTGTGGGCCGTGGCCAAGTGTGATCCCACGGCGGTCGAGTTCTACGAGTGGGCGGATGTGCAACTGGAGTACCGGAGGAGAGCCGCTCTCGACGAGATCGCGAAGATGGACGTCCTCGCGAAGCTCTACCCTTCGGCGGAAAGCCTGCAGCAGTCCCTGGAGCACGGCCCCAAGCTGAACTACAAGGCGGCGGCGCGCGACTCACCAGTGGTGGCCAGCCTCCATGCGTGGGCCACCACGGCTCTTGCCTACCAGCAGGCATACAGCCTCCTGGCTCACGACAAGCGCATCCAAGAGCAGAACGACGCCATCGCAGCCGCCATTGCCGGCATGAAGGCTTGTCGCGCCAAGATTGCCAAGCTCAAGGAGGAGCTGTCCTCAAATGGCACGACTACACTCCCCGAACAGGTCACCTCCTTCACCAGGACGTCTGTCCTCGTGACAATTCCGTTGTCTGCCGTCATCTCTCCCGTCAGTGTGGACAGCAGGATGAAGGAATGTGTGCTGACTAAGGACGAAGTTGAGCAGGTTCTCCTTGGAGCTAAGGCTATGCGCTTCCAACTGAGGAGTTGCATAAACTTGATTACATCCAAGTACGTCATGGCAGCTGCAGAACTGCACACACTTTCTCTTTATACTGCAGAGTTAGAGCAAAGGCGCCTCTATCTGCAAGAGCATTACTTTTCGACTATTATCCGAAGTGGTGAGGCAGGTAGTAAGGCAGAACGCAGTGAGGAAACTCAGGAGGAAGTCAATCGCTTGAAGGCTTTGGTTGCAGAGCTGCAAAAGCATGATGAGAGGTGGGAACCGGATTACGAAGCTGTGTCAGTGGCAACATCACACGTCAAGAAGTATCCTGGCACCGAGTGGGCAGACGTGTTAGCGGAGAGATTTGAGGAGGTACGAACTGCCTTCGCCTCTGAAACAGCGCTCGCAGCGCACGTCGATCCATACTGTGTTAACGACATTGTGTTTAACGCAGAGTATGATCAGTTGTCTGTGAGGTGTGAAATAACCCACCCAGCCAAAATGACACGAACCCAAGTGGATGATCGTCTTTCGCAGATGCCAACCCGGCTGATGAGTTCCATTTACAAAAACCGTGACGCTCCAAAGACTGGTCTAGACAAGGCTGTAGCTGAAATCTGCCACGCTTTGGGAATCGACGATCATAAGTTTGCTGGACTTGGCTTCGATGAGTTCGTTACCCAACTTTCACATTTCGACTACTTGGGGAACAAGGACGCCTACGAGAGTGAAATTGGAGATCTCCTTATGCTCCTCGATAAGATCAACAACGAGAATAGATCACTTCAGTACACCCTTGAGAAGTCTGCGGAAACCTTCAAGAAGCAGACTGCGGCAATCCAGCGAGATCAGGACGCTCTCACAGCACGCAACGCGGAACTTGCCGATGAAATTGATCGACTTCGAAACCTCCTTGAGAAACTCAAGGATCTTGCAGACAAGCAAGGCGCAGAACTCGAGCACTATCACATGCAACAGCAGCAAGCGCAGCAGCTTCGAGCACACAGAAATCTCTCACCCATACCATCCGCTGCAGAGGAGCCCCTGTACGCAGTAACAATTGACGAATTAAACGCACAGAAAGCACTCTATGAAGATGCAGAACATCGTGCCCACGAGCTTAAGAAAGAACTCGACCACAAAGAAACTCTCCTTAAAAAGCTCGACGACCTTCTACTAGAAGCGCAAAGTCACAGCAATGACCTCGCTCAACAACTTCAAGATGCAACCAAGGAGATCGCAACACAACAACAGGAACTCGCCGTGTTCCGCCAGAGGCGTCACGATGCAAAAGTTGCTAGAGAAATGGAGCCGCATCTGACAGCCGCAGACGGGGTTTCACCATCCAGTAATCTAGCACTCGGCCGCACCCGCAAAGCACTCCACACCTGCCCTGCCACCGACCCGGTCGACCCTGCCATCATCGCCAAAGAGCCACTGTACGCCGTAACGATCAAAGAGTACAACGATCTGCACGACGCGCTACACAGAGCGCAGGAAGAGTCTGACACACAGAGGGCCGAGAATGGCAAGCTATT
>NC_025866.1:297186-300131 GCF_000755165.1 Leishmania panamensis | reverse complement strand
GAGAGCCTGCAGGAGGAGGCCGAGAGGCTGGCCGCTGAGCTCGAGAAGACGCAGAAGGATGTGGAGAAGCTAGGTAGTGCTAATCAGATCATGGTAGTGGAAATGGAGAAGGCTGTTGCGAGAAATGCGGCAGCGGAAGAAGCGGTGAATGAACTGATTAGTGAGCGGTCTCAGCTGGTTGTGGAACTTGAAAAAGTGCGTTTTGAAGCGTATGAGGTGTGTTGTGAACGTGAAAAGGATGGATGTGCGGTGGAATCAGAATTTTTGGATGTGCTTATGGAGCTGAAGAAGGTTAAGGGGATTAATGATGCCCTTCAGGCAGTGCTGAGGGATAAAGAATGCGAAGTAAAGGAGCTGCGGGATCATAATGAGCTCTGGGAGGATCCAAGCGGGGACATGAAGCAAGTGGTGACAAGGCATACGAAAATCTTTGATGGAAATTGGGAGAAGATTGTGCGGGATCGCCCGGAGGCGCTGTTTGCGGCGTTTGTAATAGATTCCGGGAATGCCTGCCACGTTCCTGGAGACCGCATCACGCAAGTGAACTTTGATCACGACTAATTCTCGATTCTTGTTGGAGGTTATGTGTGGCTGAATTGTGAAGGGTTCATGTATAGGAGAGTAAGAGACAGCGGGGCATTTGTGCGAGCGTTTTGAGTGCCTGTTGTGCATTCCTTCTCGTGTCCTTTCTCCATCTCTGTATTGACGACCTCAATCCGCTCCCACTTACACTTTCCCTATTCCTTCCTTCCTTGCGTGTTCTGTACTTCGTCCTGTAGAAGGAGTCTGCTGTGGTGGTGTGTGTGCGCGCGTGCTGGCGTATTCTAGAAGAGTGACGTATTTTCTTTTTTTTTCCGAGAACGTATAGCAAAGAGCAGATTATGAGGCAAACACTTTATCAGGGTTTCTGATGGTGTTAATCGTCCACACCATTTGTGTATGTTTTGTGTTTGTGCGGGTAACTTTACGGGGTGACTTTGTAGGCTATCGGGTTGTAGTGGAACCTTTGCAGCGTTTCGCCGGAGGCAACTCCATGCAGTTACGGGTCGACGTCACTGTTCAACGAAGAAAAGAAAGAGGTATAACAGGCTTACTGGTGTCGAGGGGGTGCCGCGTATTCTTAGAGAGTTAACATGCCATACATTCTCCGAGCTTCAGGATCTTTGGTTCATCTTCTGCTCTGCACAGCACTGTCATCTGCCATGTGTCTCTGCACGTAGCACGCTTTAGACGACTACCTTCATGATTGGGTACACAGACCCCTCCTGTGTGCGCTCTTGTCGGCACACTGTTCATGTCTATGTGAATAGTCGCCATCGCCTTCTTGTGCGGTGTCTGTGTGTAAATACAACGTCCACTTTTTCGCCTCTGCTCTCTTTCGCCTTCTTTTTCTTTCTCTCCCTCCATGCTCAATCGCCGCCTCGTCCAACGTGCTATCCGGCAAACCCTAATGGACAGCGGAATCACACAGAATCATCGTTACACTGCAGCCAGTCACATCTGACGAGCCAGTCGTCGCCTTGCCATCACGTTAGACGTGGAGTGAATGTATCGCAATGGATAAAGAAGATAGAAAAACACATTTCGAGGAATAGCCTCATTTTTGATTTGACAGTCCCCGACAACGGTAGGAGCAAACATATAATTTGTGGGAAAGAAAACGGGCAGACAAAAATACCGTCTCTTGGGCGTCCTACGACATTTACTTTGCCCCCCCCCCCTCCCTCCTCCCCCTGGAGTCCGCTTATAGAAACCCACAAACAACACCACCTTTTTTCCCTTTCCCTCTCCCTTGTTTTGCCATTGGTTGCTTGTATGCGTACGTGTAAGGCTGCGAAAGCCTGCGTTCCCTCCCCCTTCTCTATAGCCTGCTACGATATACATACACAGACCACACACAACACTCCCACCATTTCACATCATTTCAACTTCATTCCTTCCAATACGTTCTCCCCCTTCCTACCGCTACCCCCTATCCCGCTACTCCAAATCGTTGCTATTCACATTTCATCTGCTACTGCTCTTCACCTTGGTGGGTCGCCACTCAGGGAAGAATAAGAGCACCACTTCAAAGCAACCGAATCGTCCCCCTCCCCCCTAGTAGAGACCGACATATATTCCCCTTAGAGAACTTCCTAAAGTCTGTAGCGCACTAGGGACAAACGTGCGTGTTTGCTTGTGTAAGTTGCGCATGTTTGGTCTTTTTTTTTTCTGGTGCCGCTGACGCTTCACTGAAAGGGCAACGACGGCCCTTGCAGAGGTATCGCTTTGTCGTCCAGAAAGCTCTCTTAGACACCGTCGCCGTTTACCGAATGCTTCTTTGATCTTGTTAAGGAAGGGTGTCTTCTATAATACAAACAACACCCTACCTTTTATCTTCTCTTTCTCTGCTAAAGGGTGTTGTTTTGTGGTTCCCTCCGTGGGAACTCGTTTCGTATTCGACCTTGGGGTACCGCTTTTCTGATCAGCTGTTAACTCTACATCCCCCCTCTTTCCTTTCTCCACTCCCCACTACATAAAGTCTTTCTCGCCAACAGGCTGGCAGTAGTGGCCGCTCTATCTATTTCGAACGCTGTCTACCGTGTGTGTCTGTGTGATTAGGTGGGTAGCCCTGTAGGGTGCCTCCACATCACAACAACCAATCCCAGTTCCTCAGAATTTCTCTTTACCCAAGTGACAGTGCAGTGCTGAGCGACGTGCTAAAGCGAACAAACAAAAGAGCTCACACAACCACGCACGCACACCTCTTTTCTGGGTTTCTCCGTTGCATCTTTCTTTCTCTTTCTCTCTCCCTATTTGATCGCAGGCGATGCTCGCCGCCTACGTCGATCCTCCAGCTCACCAGCTGAGGGTTGGGCAGGTAGTCGTCTACGACTATCTCCACGCTGCCAAGACGTGGCAGTGGACGCTGGGTACGGTGCGTGAGATCACGGATTACACCGCCA
>NC_025866.1:285751-296747 GCF_000755165.1 Leishmania panamensis | reverse complement strand
CTAAGGACGTGGTCAAGCGGATTCCTGTCGATGCTAAGATAACGCGATACGAGCAGAAGCAAAAACTGGCAATCACCGTTTCTCACTTTCTCGACCAATACGCTGCCGCCATTTCTACGCGCATATACGCCACCGAGCTGGAGGAGCGGCTCTTTTTGATTCAGCACTATCTAGTCTCGGCGTTACGTGATGCCCAAGCAGATGCAGTCGAACAGAACCAGCGCCTCGCTGCTAGCCTCCAAGAGCTAGAGGCATTCCGCCAGAAGCGCCATGATGCCAAGAAGGCGCGCATCACTGAGCCAGAACTTGTGGATGCCGACAGCATAGAGCCAAACCGCCGGCGCACCAGCAGCTGCGCAGCCCCCCGCGGCACTCCGTCACAGCACCCCAGTCGCTCTGAGGTGGCCCACCAGTCCATCGACCCGGCTACCATCGCCAAGGAGCCGCTGTACGCTGTCACCATCGACGAGTACAAGGCCAAGGACACGGCTGGCCAGAGAGCTGCGGCCGAGGTGGACCGCATGGTAGATGAGGTGGAGTACATGACAGACGAAGTGCAGCGACTCACTGCGGAGCTGGAGGACGCCAAGGTGGAGGCTGGCAGACTGGCGGAGGAGCTTGTCGCCAAGGATGAGGAGCTCAAGGCGTTCCGCCAGAAGCGCCATGACGCCAAGAAGGCGCGTGCAAGCGACCCCGTCCTGGCCGCCGCCGACGCCGTCGCACCGTGTAGCGTACACGCTGCATACGCCACGCCCAACAGCAGCAGAAAGGGGGCAGCACCGCCATTCGTGGGCGCAGTGCCGCATCAGGCCTTCGACCCCATCACCATGCCCGTGTCCCCAGCTGTCGTGGCAGCGGAGCCACTCTACATGGCCACGGCGGAGGAGCTGCAGCACGTGCGCGACGTTGCAGATCAGCTCGCTGAGCAGGCAGTCCAGGGAGCAGCAGCGAGAGAAGCGGAGGTCTATGATGCCATGAGCAATCTGGAAGGTGAGTTGGATGTGGCACGCGCGAGAATTGCCCAGTTAGAAGACGTGGCTGTTGCTTTGAAAATGCAATTGTCGGGTGCTGAGGAGGCAGGCAAGAAGGTAACAGACGCTCTGGAGGTGGCCGAAAAGGAGCGTCAGCAGTTGTGTGACGATCTGGAGGCGGCCTTGGACGAGCTTGAGCTGAAGAAGGAGGAATATGATCAGCTGCTGGGCAACTTGGAAGAGGTTCAGGTTTTGCTGGAGGCCTCTAATGTAGCTGAGCGAAACGCTCTGGAGGCGTTGGAGCAGCGTAACCGAAACATGGTGGACTTGCAGGGGGATTTGGCACATGCGCTGGTCGTCAGCAAGGAAAACGAGAATCTTCGCGCCCAGCTAGAAGCCAAGGAGAGAGAGATCAATAAGTTGAAAGAACACAACGAGTTGTGGACTGACCCTGTTGACACCAGAACGCAGAAGGTGACACACCGGTTCACGAAGATCTTCGAAGGGGACTGGTGTCGTTTGGTGCGGAAGAGACCTGAGGCACTGAAGGCGGCGTTCCTGATTGACTCCAGTAACGCATGCCACGTGCCTGGAGACCAGATTGGGTTTGTAGATTTTGTCCACGATTGGTAAGGGTAATCTCGCTAGGCGCTTTTCTGCTCGAGACACCCCACCAGTCATCAAGTTTGTTCTGGGGTTGTTGCTTTGGCTTGCGTTTTCGCTCGACAGGATGCGTTGATTTGCGCCTCTATCATGTTGGTAGTGGTCCCTTGAGGTGGATGAGAACACCTCATCCGTTCTTTTGCTCGTAGGATGGACGTGTTGGCCTTTTCCCACCGCAGAGCGTGTATTCTGTCCCATCCTTAGAAAAAAAAAATGGGGAAGCACAAAGAGCGTGACCACTATGACAGGCTAACTAAATCACAATACGGTGAAAACACACTCTTCCTTTTTTTGATTCTATGGTGGTTCACTTTTGAAGCCAGCGTTGGTTCGTGTCGTCGTTGTGCAGTTATTTTTCTCATACTATCGGCTTGCCTTGAGGGGTTGGGGTTACTTCGGCGTATTGTGCCTCAGTTTTTTTCTTGTGCTCTTTTGTCGGCTCTCTAGCGAATCATAGCTTCTTTATCTTGTTTGCACGTGGGTGTGCGCGCATGCCTGGGGCATGTCCAAGGACGACGCCCGGCACACTGTTTACTCAATTCATCGCCTGTGCACGTGTTCTGTACTGTTTCCTCTCGGGCCACTGCGGTGTAGACTCGCTTACGCGCCCCACATCAAAATTTGGATCTGTGTTGGCTTTGTCCTGCTTCGGCGTTTCCTGCGCATCGATGTAGCCTGTGCACCCTGACTCAGAAATGCACTGCGTGCAGAGTGCTCTACTGGCGCATTCAACGTCGCTGCACCTCGTGGTTGCGATGCTGACACCACGGTTCTGCTTTCTACTTTGACCGCCTCGTTCTCTTTCCTCCATTCCTCACTATTGACCACCACACAGCTAAAATAACTCGAAAGCCGGCTGTCAGTTCGCCTGCGCGCATTATCCCTTCTCAATCGTCCGCCATCGTACAGTAGCCGTTCTGTGTGGGTGCTGTCAAACCCAGCTTCCTTCCGCTGAAACCAAACAGCCAAGAACTATGGCGGTGTTTTCATGCCTGAAGTGCGGCTATGCCTACGAGTTCCTCGTCTCAAATAGCTTCACTCGTAGGCTGCTGACAAGAACAGATCACTGTCCCAAGTGCGATCGCCTTTCCACGTTCCGGTTCATGAGCGTCAGCGGCATGGTCGGGCGCATGCCTTTCAAGCCGGTGGATACGCCCGGGCCTTCCCATGCCACGTTGTACTGGCGCAAGCAGCGGGGCGGGAAGACCGCGTCCCAACCGTTAAATGAGGTCTGCAAGAGGAACGAATTTTGACTATGTCGGCCCAGGGTATGGGGAACGGAAAACTTGTGAAAACGGGGCTTGCCCCGCCTGGCGGTCTCCTCCGCGGGTCCGCCACCTTCGCGTGGCGCCTACTGGCTGGTTCCGCGGGGGCATGCCCGCCGGCCCACCCCCGGGGGGCGAGCGGGGCCACCCCCCAAACGGCGCCCAAAACAACGCAAAGGAAAAGCCCGAGGGAACACACACGACACATACTCCTCCCCCCTCCCTTTCGACAGGAAACGCGCGAGTCGCCAGCGAAGCGCGCAGCAGACCGCCCCTTTTAAGATGCCAAGGGGGGGGGGAAGTGCCAAGAAATGAAACGCGCGGGTCCCGGGGGCCCCTGGTCTGTTCCGGGGCGTCCCTCGCGGCGTTGTGCAGCCCGGTTGGCGGGGGGGGGGGGGTGGGGTGGGTGGGCGCGCCCGAGTTCTGCGGCATGGCGCCCCGCGGAGGGGCCGACGGGGAAACGACCGGCCGAGAGCGGGGGTAGGCGATGAGGAAAATAGCCGAGACCACGCAAATCGGCGCACGGCGGCGGAGAGGCTGTGCGGGTACCTGGCAGTCGGTTCTGCCGACCCTAAGCTGTTTTTTTTTTCTAGCCCAGCAAGGGCAAACTACTCGCTCTTTGTTCCCATTTCACGAAAAGTAACCACAAGCGGCCTGCTGCCCTAGGGGCCCGGTGCCCGACTCAGAGGTACGACTCCAAGTCTTCCAAGCACTTCACCTCCTCTTTTGACAAGTGTGCGACACACCTGCCCTTCTCGATGACGATGACGCTATCACACAGGGACAGAATAGTCTCCAGGCGGTGTGCAATAAGAAGGACACCGCTTTTCACAGCGTTGCCGTTGTCATCGCCTTCCCCATCGCGACCTAGCATCTCTTCCTTGATGACTCGCTGGATCAGGTCATCCGTGCGCCGATCCACCCGTGAGCTAACTTCGTCCAGCAGAACTACACGTGGCCGGTGCAGGATGGCGCGAGCGAGGCACAACATTTGACGTTGTCCGGCGGAAAGGTTTGTGCCACCAGCGGTGACGACGTGGTCCAGCGCGCGGGTGGCCGCGTCGACGGTACCGCTTGGTGATGCGATGGTGTCAGAGGCGGACTCCTCCGCATCTTGGGTCGCTGACGACGCAACCTCACCGTCAGCGCCAGTTACAGCTGATTGTCCCGAGACCGGCGCAGCGTACGGCGGCTCGAGAAGTTCATCGAGTGCCACTTTCCGCAGCACCGCGCTCAGACGTGCGTCGAGCGCCTCCGCGTCAGCTGTGACCCAGGACTCACCAGATGCCTCCCGAGGCGCCGCGCTGTCGCCACGGAAACCGAGTACGAGGTTGCTGCGACACGTGCCCTGCAGGAGAAGCGGCTCCTGGGAGACCAGCTGGAAGTAGTTCTTGCGAAGCTCGTGCTGCGGGAGATGCAATGCGTTGAGTTGTGCCTTGGGCTGTGGCGACGACGAAAAAAGTGCGCCAGGAATACGAATTTCACCCTCCACGACGTCCATGAGTCCAAGCAACGCGTTGAAGAGGGATGACTTGCCGTTGCCTGTGCGGCCAATCAGGCCTACACACTCGCCCGCGTGCAGCGTGAAACAGATGTCTTTCAGCACCCACGGAAGTTGTGGTTGGTACTTCGCGCACAGATGGCGTACATCGAGCAGCAGGTTCGTGTCTGGTTCCGAGGCGGCGCGCAGCTCCAACGCCGACGCCTCCTCCTCGCTGCGACCCTCTGCCACTGCAGGCGCATCTGTTGGTACCTCTTCCTCGAGACGCAGAAGCTGCTCAGCGCTGACGAACTGGTTTTGAAACATGCCGAAGCGCCTGCACAGCATTGACAGAGAGCGCGACGCGGTCATGCTGGAAATGATGCCCAGTCCAGCAAACGCCGCGCTGCCGGCAGACGTCGTCGCCGACAGACACACCGTCAGAACGGACAGGAGCGCGAGCACTGAGGTTAAGGTGACGGCGACAAACTCTAGCCGCAGGGCAACCCAGCGATCTGCCGTAAGACCGGCGTGGGCGGCGACGTGGACAGCGTCGAGTGCCTCGTTCATCTCCTGCACAAGCTGGTCCTTTAACACCGAACCGAAGGCTCGAATCGTGATCGCCCCATTCACGGCATCCCTCATAACGGCAACTGATCGACTCTGCAGTACACCTTCCAGCGCGCGAACTTGCTTGGAGAAGGATAGAAAGCGAACAGTCAGATGGTAGAAGAGAAGCGCGGATATCGGAAGCACGGCGATGAAAGGGCCGAAGTGAATAGCGTTGAAGCACACCATGCCGAGGAGCTGAAGAACCGTCAGAAAGATGAGCTGAATCGTTTCACTAAGGGCGCGATCTACCACTTCTTGATCGCGACTGAGAATTTGCAAGAGTCGACTGGATGGAATGCGGTCGAAGTAGGAGACCGGCGCTTTGAACAGCTTGCGCACCGCGTGCAGTTGTAGCGCGTCGGCCATGCGCTGATATGAGCGGAAAAAGTAGTCGGTACGGATCATCGACAGCAGCGCGGCGCTGAAGCCAATGAAGGCGTACGTTCCTAGGAACTGCGCGACAACGGTGTCCAGCACAAAAGGGTTGCGCCACAGAACAGGAACACCAAACATGGTGAGGACGGGGACCACCGGTGACGGCGGTGCTGGGGCCGGCGTAGATTTGTCGCCTCGCCGGACGACAAGAGACAGCATGTCGAGCATAAATTTGCGCGCTCGCTGTGACTTGGTGCTGCGCAAAATGGTCTCGTAGGCTGCATTGCGCTTATCGTAGAGAGAAATGTACACACCCAGCCAGTTGTCCATCAGCGTCCGGAAGAGCTGCATGGACACACTCAGCACAAAGAAACATAGGAACCGACCGCCGCCGATGTACTCGATAAACAGCCGGTGCAGATCCGAGGCGCGTGGGAGAAGGGAGTCAATGCCGGCTGCAGGCGTCTGCACGGATGACATAGCTGACGACTTGCGTGATGCTTCTGTCACCTGGTTCGGCTTTGTGAACAGCGGAGGGGTTGGATTGTTCTGGTACGTCGACGAGTCCGCCGCCTCAGCGCCAGCGGCCTGGTGGTGAATGGTCCGTCGTTGCTCCATCGCCGCCGCCGCCGTCGCGTTGCGCCACGCGCTCTTCCGCTGGTGGACTTGGTCTTCCGTCAGCGCCTGATGGGTCATGTCTTCGTGCAGTGTGCCATCCGGCCTCAGGTGGAACACGCGATTTGGCATCAGTAGGCTCACTGCAGCGTGTGTGGCGAGCACAACAGTTTTGGTGCGGCGCTGCGGGGCGGGGGAGGATTCTCCGGCAGCACACAGAAGTCCATGAAACAGGTACGCAATGATGTGCTTCTGCACCTCAACATCGAGTGCTGAGAGCACGTCATCAAAGATGAACACATCCGTCTCGCTGTAGCGGTACACAGCACGCGCTAGCGCCACTCGCGCGCGTTGCCCCCCTGACAACTTCGAGCCCCCCTCGCCCACCATGGTGCGATCACCCTTCGCCAGTGCTTCGATGTCACTCTTGAGGGCGCAGGCTTCGACCACGCGATTGTACCACTCTCTCTCCGTCGCGCTCTCGGGGACGTCGTCGGAGAGGAGGCGAATGTTCTCGCGCATAGTCCCCTGGCGCAACCATGGCACCTCGGCACAGTACACCACACGACCGCCCACCTGAAATCCTTGACAATCGGGCAAAACCCTCGTTTCAGACGGCGTTGCTGTCGTGCTTCTCGCGCTCGCGACGTGATTGTCGTTGGGTACAACGTACAGCTCTCCCAACATGGAAAGCAGTAGGGCGCTTTTGCCGCACCCTGTGGGGCCATGCAACACGACAAACTCACCAGGCAAGATGTCGAGGTCAATGTCGTGTAGAACGACAGTGCGAGAGCCATTATCCAGCGGACTTCTATACGTGTTGTGCGTGGGGCTTGAAGTGGCATCCCCTTCCACTCTCCGGTCACTTTCCTTGCACGCGGTGCCCGGTGAGCGGAGGCGACGTTTGGGGCTTTGCTTGGAGCTGTAGTAGAGCGCGCTGTCGAAGGCCATTTGATCTGCCACAGCTGCCTGCGTGTTCCATGCGAATGTTCCACGCTCGCATCGCACTTCGCCCACCCTCACAGGTACGGTGACTGACGGCAGCACCTCTCTCGCCGCACCCTTGCCGTTGTGCTGACGTAGGAGATGTTCTACGTAGGCGGCGCTGGCGTTCTCGCCGACTTCGTGCTCGGAGAGAAAGCGCTCAATGCGCTGCATCGAGGTGTAGCCACGAGAGACCTGCGAATAGAGTTGCGGCAGCGTCCAGACAGGGAACCGCATCACCTGCAGCGCTGCCATCGTTGGCACCAGCACCGCCGCGTCCATGGCGCCACCAGTGAGAAGGTACGACCCGCAGCACACGAGCGCGACCAGCAACGTTGTCACCTCTGTTTGTGCAGCAGCGACGCTTTCTGCTCGTCCAACGCACTTCGTTCCATCACTCTCTCGCACGCGGGCTTCCTCCACACGTCCCACAAGGCACTCTTCCAGTGCCATGGATTTCACTGTGCGCATTGACGAGAAGGCGGCGGTGAGATCACTGAGGCGAGACTCGTTGTTCTTGGCTTGTTGCTGCGCTATGCGCACACGGGCGGCACTGCTGCGGTTCAGCGGAATGAGCGCGATGAGGGCGGCAAACGTGGCGAGCGTAGAGAAGAGCCCCACGTACGTGTGCATACTCATCAGGGATGATATAATCACAAAGGGGTGCCCCCACACGTTGTGCAAGAAGATGAGGCAGTCTGAACAGTTGGTGATGTCGACGGTGATAAGTGACATGACTTCGCCCTCACGTGACAGCGAGGCGGTGGTGGTGGTGGTCACTTCTTCAGCTGCTGGTTTGACCGTCGGCAAGGACGACGCCTCTTTCCCTTTCCTGTTGTTCTCACTCTGGCGACTGGAGGACTGCAGGCGGTCCGGTGTCCGCAGTGACATGGCCCTTCTGCCGCCGCCAGTGTACGCCAAGGGGGTTGCCAGAGACTGCCGCAGCAGTAACGTCTTCAGTGCAGAGGCGGACTTGAGGCAGGCGACGTACAGATGGGTCAGGTACAGCTGGAAAAAGAGAGCTTGAAGCGACAGGACCAGAATGAGACTCAGACAAATTAGAAGGCCGCGACCAAGGTAGCTCTGACGTACACTGGTGTTCGATACGCTCACCTCCTTCAGAAAGGCCACCAGTGACTTCACGACTCGCGGAGCCAGCAGCGACAGCAGGTCATGCGTCAGCTTCAGCGGGACACAAGTGAACACAAACTGACGGCCGCTGGGGTGGCGCAGAAACACCCGAAAAAGCGAAGAGCCACGCCGGACCGTACCAAACTCGTCCTGGCGGGTACCTGCTCCTCGCGAAGAGGGAGGGAGGAAGAAGACTGCAAAGGCACGCGACAGGACGCGGCGGATAGGTCCTGTGATGGTAATAAAACTGCGCTCCAGCCACCCCTCTTCTCTGCGAAAAGGAAGCTCGTGCCGTCGCTGCCACAGCACCCATCCTGGCTCGTCGATCCTGTCCCGCGTCCACAGAGAGCGTGGCAGTCGCGGTAGTCGGTCCACAACACGCAGCAGTGCACGCCAATGGTCACGTCCGTCGTCGATGATGGAGGACAAGCGTGGAGGCGAGAAGGTGTTGAGGGGGGAGAGCAGAGTGAAGTTCAGGAGAGGACTGACCCAGCTGTCCGTTGCCAGCGAGGCAAACGAGGTTTTGTTCGGGTCGGGAAAAGCGTCACCAGGGCGATGGGTTGCCTCTGTTGGCAGGCCAATGCGCCTGCAGTCACTCACGTCCCGCCGCATCCTGCCAGGGGCTTGTTCTCGCATGTCTTCCACCTCTGAGTCCGACGCTGTCGCGCCTGGAGAGCAGCCTGCAAGCAACGGTGTGGCAGTGAAAATGTTCGGACACAGGTGGGCCGCGTTGGCGGCCTCGCGGGACCGCTTCCAGAGAGCACCGCACACAGGGCACCGCTCCCACCCGTTGGGGATGAAAAGGGGCCGCACCCCGACAAGTGCGTGGAAGAGCCGCTGCGCATCCAGTGCCACAATCACTCCCAGTACCACCTTCACAAAAATGATCACAAGCACGCCAGCTGCAATGGCGTCGGCCGTCGAGTCGAACAGCTGCGGAGGGAGAAGCAGTGAGGCCTCAATCTGAAAGCTGGCAATGGCTTGTTGACGCATCTGCAGTTGGCGCAGAGAAGCGTACGTCGGCTCCGCCACCCCAGGCGCGCGTCGCGTCTTGTCCGCAGTGCTCTTCACGGTTGCCGCCGAGTTCAGCCCAGGGTAGCTCATGAACCAGGTCAGCTCGACAGCAGCCAGGACGAGACGAAGCACGCTGTCGTATCCGTTGCCATATCGCACGGTGATGTGTAGTGGTACCGGCTTCCGCGAGCCGCTCCGCACCAGCTGCCGTCGACTCCGACACAGCGCTGTGAGACTGCTGAGGAAACCGGTGAAGAGCCGCAACGCAGCAAGTACACTGTTCAGAGAGATGAATGCAAGCCCGAAGAAGAGCACCATGCTCGACGGTGACTTCCACAAGAAGGCAAGGCCTTCCCGTGACGCCGCGAGCGCGCCTGTCGTTCCCGTACCACCACTGGTCTTGAGCACGTCCACTAGTCCGTGCAGCAGGGTCTGGTCTACAGACCGACAAATCCCGTTCCACACACGAATGAATGCATCCTTGACGAGGTCAGTTTTGGTGATGTTGGTACTCGTGAATGTGATCGTCGAGTTGAAGAGTTGGTCCACCAATTGGCCCCACAGGATGTGTACAAAGCACAAGTGAATCAGAAAGAAGGCGTAGCCCGGGATGCGCCGCAGTACACCGTGCACGAGAAAGGTAGAGCGACTTCGTGACGCTTTGACCTCGACAGCCGTCAGGGTCTTGCTTGGCATGGCAGGCGCCTTTTCCCCACCCTGCCGCTCTCCTTCACTTCTTCCTGTCTCCCTGTTCTGGAGGACACACTACCACACAGGAGTGCAGAGTGGTAGATACTTGTCAGAGGCAGAGCCCGAGGAGAGCGCCGCCCACCTCGATACCGGCTCTGAGATGCACGGAAACTCCTCTCGCAGTGAGATTTTTTGGCTCGTCCAAACGGAAAGGGATAATAGAACCGAGCGCGTCTAGGGGAATGACGGTCCAGACTAGGTGACAGGGAAAGCGGACAGGGAAGCCGCAGCAACAAAGAGACGCAGGGGAGGTGGGGGGAGGGGGGTGAAGGCGGTAGCAAAAAGCTGACAATAAACAAGCTGACAGGGGGGAGGAGGGGTAGTTCCAAACTGCACGTTCTCGCCTTTTTAAACGTAGTCTCCCTTCCAGGGATATACTTTAGCGCCTGTTAGATATGCGATGGCAATGCCACACTGGAGAGGGCAGCTCTTTCGAGGAGGGAAAGCGTCGGCGGAGCAGTGAAGTTCTTGGCGCTCCAGGAAGAACAGTCATACCCTATCAAGGACACAGCGTGCTACTACAGACACAACAGGAACACGAAACTCCAGCACACGACCAACAACAACCACGAAGGGAAGGGAGCAGTGATGGCACAATCCAAGCAAGCAAAAACAAAACAGAAACACCACGGATAGAGGGAGAGGGAGAGAGGTGTCGCTAAAGGAGACGCTTCCAAAGGCCAGGGACACCTGCCCGAGCCCCACGACGGCACTGAAGTGTAACGGCCCTGATGAGATGCACCCCTCTTTTTGGCTTGTTTGTGTTGCGCCTGCCCGTCTGTCCTGATTGAAGAGGCGGGAAAAATTTTTTTTCCGCGACCTTCTCTGCCTTGTCCCCACCGCGTCGTGGCGGACGTATATATGGAGACGATGAGAGCACAAAGAGACGCAGAAAACCCCCACACCACACGCCACCTTTCCCTTTTCGCTCTGTTTTTGATGGCCCCCCCCTCCCCACCGACACTCCCCCACTTGCGGACACACACACACACACACACACACACACACACACACACACACACACACACACACACACACACACACACGAACGAAGAAGAGAACGAAGAAGAAGGAGGACGGACGACGTCGTCGTACGTACGACGTACGACGTAACCTACGACCGGAACGGACTACCG